>NC_046169.1:40628174-40862234 GCF_011064425.1 Rattus rattus
TCTCAGCCCCCAACAGACACACACACCTCACAGATCACACACACAAACCTCCTGCCTCTTCATTCAGGCCTCCAGACCTCAGTCTCAGCTCAGGTGCACCTCCGTCTGTCCAGGCCTGTACCTGCTCTCGGTCGGGCAGACCTCCTCCTCCTTCCCACCAGCTGGATGCCAGGCCGATTTCCAATGGCTGGGACAGGACGGGTGGTCTCTTTCCCCTGTTTCAAGGCCTCACTGGGCCACATGGCATCTCACAAACAGCCTCACAGCCTCACCATCGTCCCATCTTCGGTCTCGCTTCCCAACTCAGAAAGGAGTTCACGATCACTGCGCCCGGCCAGACCAGACCTGTGGGATTGCTGAGCCCCAGACTCAGCTGCGTCAAGCGCCACTGTCTGGTAATCACAACTCTTTTTGTGTCTGGCACTTTCCTGCCCACACGCGAGTAGCCAAGATCAACTGGATTCTGTTCAGGCCTTATATGGATGGGATCAAGGAGCTGACTGCTCTTCCAGAGGTCCCATGGCTCTGCAATGCCTCATCACACACAAACAACCCATCACGGCTCACGGACTCTCAGTGAGATGGGTCTCAGAAGGCAGTGCCTGTCTTGAGCCTGTAGAATGCCCATCCTGACCTCCGGCTTGCCACTGCACTTTTCGTCTGGGCCTTCGCTGGAACAAGCGAGTCCGCCCACCACTGTCTTCCACATCCCACATCCTCCACAGCTTCCCACCCCCAGTCCTTGTCTGCACGTGCCTGAGCCAACCCATCCTTCCCAGGGCACCATCTCGGCCTCACCCTCTTCACGGATCCATCCACCGTGTCTGACCTCCTGCCTGCAGGACTTCTCTGGCAGTCAGCCTTGGGCCTCACTGACCTCACCTCATCTGCATCCCACTGCCAGATTGAGGCTTCAGAGCAGCTGGCAGCCTGGCATTTCCCGAGTCACTCCCACAGCCACCCTGGGTTTCAGCCCACCACACACATCACACACACCTTCCTGCCTCTGAGAAACACACTGCAGCTCAACTGTGATTAAATGAACATCTTGTTCTCAGTTGACTACGCCTCAGAACTGTACAGTTCCTTCGATTTGCATTTTACCAACAATGAGTAGTAGTAGTAGTGGTGGGTGGGGTTGCCTGTTGGCGCCTGCCAACTGACTCTCTGCCTTGTGCTTCCAGATGAGACATTTTTCTTCTTTTTTTCAGAGCCAGACCTGGCCTGCGCTGTTACTGAGCAAATCCCCATCCGCATGATTACCCCGAAGCCCTTCATCCCCGCCAATGCACGGGCCACCTGGGCAGAGGCCTGCGCGCACGCCATCCTGCATGCAGCCTCGGCATGGGCACTGTTTCCAGGCAGTCGATGTTCTCAGTTGGAGATGACGCCCACCCCCACTGGCCAGAGACGCCAGGCATCAAGCCCAGCCTGCTTCACCATAGCCACACCGAGAAACTCCTCCTGTGTTGTCAGATTTCAGCCTGAAAGTCCCTGCACACACACGTCATCTCAGCCGGATCAGCTCAAAGTCTGTTCACTCACTTTAACTCCTGAACTTCTGAACCTGGCTCCTGTCTCGTCAAGAACCTCTGTCCCCACGAAAACTGGCCACCATAGAGCCACGACTGGAAGGCTCCCCGCCCATCCTGGGTCAGAGGCCTCTGGCCAGCCTGACCTCGGTGTCCGGCCTTCAATCTTCCTGCACCAAAGTGCAGCCCACAGCTTGCCTCCCATCTCAACTCTGTGGGCTCACTGCCTCGCTTGGCTCACGTGACTGAACAAGCTCACCACTGAGTGACTCCAGGAAAGGTTCCCAGGTGCCATGATTCTCATTCTCCTTCCTGGCTGCTGCTGGACTGCGGGACTCTCAGGCAGTGGTCCTGGGATTGGTCTCAGTTTCAGTACATGCCTACACCCAGCTTCTGATCACTTCTTCTGCTCTGGTTGGCTGTCGGTAAGCCTGGCATCTGCAGTGTGTGTGTGTGTGTGTGTGTTGCCTGAATAAGCTTTCCTTCATCACAGAATATCAAGGGCCTTGGAGTTTCAACAGTACTTCTGAGCTCTTCATGATCTGTTAGCAGGAAGGGGTCTGTGTTATCCAAAGTCACTGCCTGATCGCTGTTCACAGGATCACATGAAGCCTCCATGGGACACGTCCCGTCTGCCACCCCAACCTCGCTCCACTGGCCTTGGTCACTGACTTCCACCACTGGCACTGGGGTGAGGAATGGGGCTCTTGGAGGTCTCCACTCATACTCTGCGCCGAAGGTCTCTAGTTCAGCCATCGAACTTACGCCATTCTCCTGGGCATCCCCACAAAGACCACACACGGTTGGAGGAGAGAAGTCTCCCAGGTAAGTGTCATGAGAATGATGTGTCAGCCACCAGGAGCAGGCGCCTGCCTCCCAGAGTGACCAGGCAGAGTCCAGGCTGCGACTTCACGGCCCAGGGGCCCAGGTGAGTTGCATCTTCGGCTCTCAGCCGGGAGAGTGAATGTGTATTTTCTGTGAGTCCTGCTGCAGACCTCCCCGCCAGACACCCAGGCTTAGGACACAACAGCATGCCAGTCTGGTCAGTGATCTATACACCTCAAGATCACTGGCATGCCATTCAATTCACGCACTCACCAGTAACACGTCCCAGCAACCCCTGTCAGCTCAGCCCAGCCGAGGCGCAATGCCCGATGACCACGCCTTCCGCTGCCCGGCAGATGACCTTCGTTCAGTTCTTTCCGCATCACGTTACGACGATTTCATCAACCTGAAACACTGCGGTTCAACATCTTTTTTTTTTTTTTTTTTTTTTTTTTTTTTTTTTTTTTTTTTTTTTTTTTTTTTTTTTTTTTTTTTTTTTTTTTTTTTTTTTTTTTTTTTTTTTTTTTTTTTTTTTTTTTTTTTTTTTTTTTTTTTTTTTTTTTTTTTTTTTTTTTTTTTTTTTTTTTTTTTTTTTTTTTTTTTTTTTTTTTTTTTTTTTTTTTTTTTTTTTTTTTTTTTTTTTTTTTTTTTTTTTTTTTTTTTTTTTTTTTTTTTTTTTTTTTTTTTTTTTTTTTT
The DNA here is from genome assembly GCF_011064425.1 of Rattus rattus. NCBI lineage: Eukaryota > Metazoa > Chordata > Mammalia > Rodentia > Muridae > Rattus > Rattus rattus. Next base: position 40,631,228 of record NC_046169.1, read on the forward strand.
TTTTTTTTTTTTTTTTTTTTTTTTTTTTTTTTTTTTTTTTTTTTTTTTTTTTTTTTTTTTTTTTTTTTTTTTTTTTTTTTTTTTTTTTTTTTTTTTTTTTTTTTTTTTTTTTTTTTTTTTTTTTTTTTTTTTTTTTTTTTTTTTTTTTTTTTTTTTTTTTTTTTTTTTTTTTTTTTTTTTTTTTTTTTTTTTTTTTTTTTTTTTTTTTTTTTTTTTTTTTTTTTTTTTTTTTTTTTTTTTTTTTTTTTTTTTTTTTTTTTTTTTTTTTTTTTTTTTTTTTTTTTTTTTTTTTTTTTTTTTTTTTTTTTTTTTTTTTTTTTTTTTTTTTTTTTTTTTTAGAAAAATTTTTTTGTTACAAATATTTTTTTAGGTTGTGTTTTCTCTGTTTAATGAGATTTGACGATCGATTCAAACCATTCTTTCTGTCTGGCAGGTTGCCACCAGGCTCCAAAAAATGCTCTGCGTGCTGCAGATGGCTCCAGATTGCCCGGCTGGGCCTGATCTGAGTTCACTGCACTCCACTGGCAAGGTGATCGCAGTCACCTGACCTCCTCCACGCTTCCTCACCCACACTCCCCGTGCCCGCCTCACGTCCCCTGCAACCCACTGGCCTCCCAGCTCAGCCCAGTCCTGCCTGCAGACAAATCCTGGCCACTGCCTGCGACTGCCTGCTCCCCACCCCCACCCCCCTGCAGAGCCCATGACTCTGTCCCACTGCACAGTAAAGGTATCCCCTGTTTATCCACATCAAGTCTTCAGCAGACATCACGCACACAGGTCAGGGCCGGAGTCTCTGACACACTGGCTCTCAACTCATCCCATCCCAGACTCTGCACTGCACACCATCCTTCCCAGCACCCGCTGCTCACTGAACCCACTGTCTGCACAGCACTGTCCCCAATAAACATCTTCATACTCCCACTTTGGACATCTCACCTTCCTTCCCCCACCATGGTCTCACACTGCACACCTTCCTGCCCTTCTGGCTGATCCACTGTCCCCACCTTCCAGTCCAGCTGCCACTGAGGCTGCATGGGTCTCCCAGCAGCTCACGTCTCAGCCTCCCGTCCCTCCTGTGGCTCAGCCTTTCAAGTCTCACCTCACTGCCCTTCAGCCTTCAACCTCGCTTCCCAGCCGTCTCTGCGCTGGGAGTTCTGACTGCTTGAGAGCTGGCCATCCCTGTCTTGAGCTCTCTGTTTCCTTTTCAGCTGTCAGATAAAACATCCTGCCTGCCCAGGCCACCTCATGCTGGCTCAGCACGCCCTCTGCCTGGGCCTTCAAATCAAACACTGTGGCGTCTAGCCTGGCGCTCAAAGCTACTTGAGGGGTTCACGCCCACAGAGCTGGTCTCCCACCCGATCATCTCAGCCCAATGGGTGCCACAGGCCTGACCATGGGTGTGTTTGCACAACGACTGACTCCAACTCAAGTGGGCTGGGAGCCCTGTTGAATCTGCCCGCCCACCTCATGTTAAACACACTTTCTCCCCAGAATCAAATCTCTCTGCAACACACACCAGAGGGTCACTTCAGGAACTCATCGTCTCCCTGAACTGGACAGTTCTTCACAAAACACATGACAGTTCTCTCCCATCCACGTCACCACTTGCTTCTCAAAGAGAGCTGTGCTCACCTTTGAAATGAGGACCTTCTCGGACTTTTTAAGATCGACTCACTTTTATCTTCTAGGTCACGGGTGAGCTGCTCTGTGTGGCTGCTTTTTTCAACCCTGAGTTCACTGCTTCCAGCTCTGGGAGGCACTGCAATCCCCCGATGACCCACCATGGTCTCTGCAGTCAGTCCCCACCCCACCCCCATTGGACACAAGAGCCGATAAACAGCTGGAGAAAATGGCTGTGTTAGGAGGACTCCTGCTCTCCAGGGCTGGAAAAGCAGAGCTGTCCCACCTGAGCCACTGCCTTCCCAGCAGCCACACACGTAAGGCAGCTCACCACTGCCCCTGAGGTCATCCGTGCATATGTGACCTACTCTTACAGAGATATGTGTATATATTATTTAAAAAAAATTTAGAGATTCCCTATGGGTCCAGTCCTTAAAACGAGTGGGGGGAGGGTGCACGGACCTCGTTCTCTTGTACTGAACCACGTCCATAAAATTCACATTTCAAGGTGTGTGGTTTTCAAACAAGCACAGCTTTTACAGTTAGCTCTCTTTGAGAGAGCTTCACCAGTCTTCCCCTTCCCTATCTCATAGGCTTGGAAACCTATGTCCCCCTTCCTTTGAATTTTGACGTTTTATGTAAATGGGATTCTAAGGCTTTAGGAGAGAGTGGCTGTGGGTGTGGCTGTGTGCGTGCCCGCCCGCGGCAAGCGCGAGGGGCATGAGTTCCGAGGGACTTGCTTCTCTTTCTGCCTTGCTCTTGTGCGTGAGGTAGGGTCAGCCTCTCTTGTCTCTGCATCACAGTGTGCTCCAGTCTCAGCCGGCTGGACAGCGGATTCTGTGGATGCTGGGTCTCATCAGGGAGACTGATGAGTTCCTCCTAGTGGCCTCTGGTGGGGGTAGCAGGTGTGAGCTGAGATTGTCAGTGTTGCCAGAAAGCGCTTTCATGAGCGGAGCCACACTCCCAGCCCCTGGCTACATTTAAACCAGAGAGACCCGTGTTCAGAAGGCGTCGTTCACAGATGGATAGCAAGTTTTGTACGGATTTGCACGGTTTTGTGCTTACTAAGTGTCTTAATTCCTGAAGTGAAATCTCCCAACTCCTGATTCTGGGGGGAGAGGGTATCATTAACTTCAGTGTTTAACATGAGGTGGGCGGGGGGCGGGGGGCGGTCCTGCAGCATTCTTTGCAAGCAGGATTCCACTCCAGGGCTCCCCAAGATGGCTACTCTTGACCGCCCACTTGCTGAGTTTAGAGTCAGTCGTTGTGCAAACACACCACAGGCCATGCCTGCGAGGGATGGTCTAAGTCAGGCCTGCTGTTGGCACCCATTGCAGGGGCTGGGGCCCCAGTCTGAACCAAAAGGAGAAAGCAGACTGAGGACCAGCGTCCAACTCTGTGTCTTGATTATGGACGTGATCCAACCCGGCACCTTCCCACCACGACAAGCTGTTTCCCCTAGAACTTCGAGGCAGAACCAGCCCCCTTTCTTTCTCAAATGGCTTTGGCGCCAGAGTAATGAGGCCGTAACGCCATGCCACAGTGTTGGTTTAAGAGGCTACTCGATGAATGGCTTTGCCAGCCTTGCTGAACCCGGATTGAACGCACAATTCCCCAGGCCCAGGCCAACGTCACTTAAAATTGGAAAGTGTGAGTCTCCAAGCACATTGCTTTTTTTTCTTTTGTTTGTACATTCCGTCCTGTGCATGAGTTTCTGCTGCAACAGAGATGTTGCCAAGTAGCTCGCTGGGCCTGGCTCCTTTGTTTGATCTGGATGGAAACCATGGGTAAGCAGGAGATGGCAAGGAGCAGCAGGCGACTGGGAGCAGTAGCAGAGGGGCGCTCTGTAGGTGTGCCTGTGCTGCTTCAAGCCTTGGGTATTGGGAGGCCAGCATCCCCATGCCGGTTGGTTTTAACCATCAACTGGGCGCAACCTAGAATCACCTGGGAAGCAATAATGTACATGAGGTTGGCCTGCAAGCATGTCTGTGCGGCACTGTCTTGTTAATAAATAAGTCTTGGTGTAAGAAGAGCGAGTCCACTGTGGGCGGCACTATCCCCTAGGCAGGGGGCCCTGAACTAAGAATGCTAGCTAAGCAAGCAAGGCAGGCAGGCAGGCAGGCAGGCACCACCATGCATTCTGCTCTCAGCTCTTAACTGGGGCAGGCGGGAGGCGTTTGATTTCTTTACTTCCCCCTCAGTGACGGACTATGCCCCAGAAGCATAAAATCCAGTTTCTCTCCAACGTTGCTCTTGGTCAGGATGTTTTATCACAGCAACAGAAAGGAAACTAGGAAAGCTCCTAAGACAGGGATGGCCCAGCTCTCCAGAGCGGCCAGCCTTAGGGCTCCCAGCACCAGGGCCGGGACTCTTGGTCTTTGTAGTTTGACAGCTCTCCGGGTCGGTGGTTTCTCTTACATGGCTCTCCTTCTGCAACTTCTCAGTCTCGGTTGTCAATCTCCCCCCACGCCCCCTGCCCTTTGTCTCCTGTTCAGCTTTCTCCTGGCTGAGACTGCCTGGGCATTCAGCTACCCCCTCCTTGCCAGGGCTCCAACCACAGCAGTTGTCTGTTTTCCACGGGTGCACTCATTCCACTGGTTGGAGAACCACGCATCCTGGGAGGAAAGACCAACCCAGAGGATGGTAACAGACAGACAGCCACGAGAACACAACACACTGGATAACCTTGAAAGCAAGGGTTGGGAAAGCAGAGGGGACGGGTGGGGCAGAGTGGGGGTGGGGGACAGAGAACATGAAAGCTGCAGGAAATTCAGAGCCACAGAGAGAGGGAGAATAAACCCGCAGACAGGGAGGCAACCCTGAGCTGGGAGTCTGCCTAGAGACTCTGGGTCAGAGATTTTCCCAGCCCTCGGGTCCCTTCCCTTTCTGCACCCCCTATTCTTTCTGACGGACTCCTCGGTCTTGACCCTCCCTTGGGCAGGCTCTTTTCTTGCTTTGGACGGTTTCCTCTTCCAGAACGACTGTTGGGACTTCACAATGGTTGCAAACTTGGGATAGAAAGCTACTGGGAATGGTAGGGAGGGCCTCATCAGAGGGGCCCATCCCTGCTTTCTGAATCTGGCTAAGGTTCCCCCCGCCCCCGAACACACACACACACACACACACACACACACACACACACACACACACACACACACGCCCCTGCCGCAGCCCTCTCAACCCCCGCACCCCCCCGCGCCCCCTCTCTCCAAGGTGGCGGCTCTCCTGACAGCCGCTGGAGACTCCTTCTGTTGACTCATCTGCAATCCCTCCTCCCCCGCCCCCATCCCACACCCCGCCTCTGCTGCACCCTTGGCTTTCACACATGAGCAAGGGGCCAGGAGGTGGGCCACTCAGCGATATATGCATGAGGACCCGAGTGGGTCTCCAGAGTCCATGTGACAAAGTTGGGCATGTCCTCCTTGGGGGCTTGTAATCCCAGCACTAGGGGAGCAGGGCCAGCATGCGGTTGTGCAATCTGCACTAGGGCTTGCCATTCCAAGCCTACTGAGTGAGTCTCACTCAGGCCAACAAGAAACACTGTCTCGAAAAGAACAAAGGCAAACAACATCACCCCATCCCTCCCTGCAGAATACTACACTCGAGGTGGTCCTCCAGCCTCCACATCGGTGCATGCATTGTCACAGAAACACAAAGAGAGATCACTGGATCTCCATCCTGGCTGGACTAATAGCATTCCCCACCAGCAGTGTGTCAGGACCAACATACCCCACCCCCTTCTTCATCCTCTTCCCAGCATTAGAACTGAGAACAAGAGTACCGTGTGACACGGCCTTCGGGGGTGGGGGACATCAACACCCCCAGTGGGATCCCCGAAGATCTCAGCCAAAGCAGGCTGACAGGCTTGGCGTATGGAGCCCATCAGTGTAGGGAGATAGGAGACTGTGGTACTATGGAAGCTGCAAGGCACATACAAAGTCCTGGGGGTCTACCCTCGGAACGAGCGGACCGCTGACCAGGAGCGCCATGCTGCCTGCCCCATCGTCTCAGCTCTCAGGAAGTAGAGGCAGGAGGATCAGAAATTCAAGGTCATCCTCAAGCATTGAGGGAGTTCACGACCAGCCTGGGCTGGAGGCCTTGCCTCAAAAGGAAGGTGTGGGAAAGAGTGGTGCATATTATTAGTCTGCATCCGAGAAATATTAAATTGAGGAGGTGACGGAGTCGGACGGGTGTCACCGTATTGTGTGAAATGAGCCAGAACGGGGAACGTGAGTGCCTGGGGAATGTTGGGTTTTTAAGTCCTACCTACACAGGTAGACCATGAGAGCAGAAGGTGGGAGGGGAAGGAAGAGAGTGAATGTAGTCAAAAAGTACAGGGTACACTTGAAAGAGATATTTTGGTAGGGGACCCAGTGCTGTGCCCAAAGCACAGACACTAATAAAGGGAAAAAAGACCCCTGAGGAGAGAGACGTCTTTTATTGGGTTCAGTGACCCAACGTGGGATGGGCACAGCACAGTGCGGTGCTCCCCACCCCCACCGATTCACAGGGAGCCAAATGTGTTCTTCTGGGCGATAAGTGCAGGGGGGGGGGGGGGGGTGGGAATGGAGAGGAGGCAAAGTTCACTGAGACTTGATGGGTGCCACAAACCCAGCAAGAGTGAGGTGTCTGGGCTTCGCAACAGCTGCCAGAATGGAGTCTCACCTCGGTCACACTGAGTAAGGCGTGTGCCACTCCCCACTTTACCAAGAGATCTGTGGGCACTCCCAACAGTGTGGTGTGGGTAGGAGGGGAGTCTGGCCACCTGCTTGCCCCACAGTCCTTTGCTCCAGGTGGCTGGGGTACCAGAGGAAAGTCTAGAAGATGGGAGTCAGAATGCTCCCCCCTCTCTCTTTCCCCTCTGCTTACTGTGGGCAAAGGGACGCCAGGAGTACTCATGGCCGGAACTGTGCTTCAGGCACTGTGCCCAGTGTCTGCCCAGCACTCCAGGGAGAGGCTGCTCTCTAGGGAGTCTCAAGGAGCAGATGGGGAGTTTTACAGAAATGTGTTGAAACTGTGTATCAATCGAAGCCAGTGTGGAGTCTAAACATTTGTATCCAGAAACTCCAGCATTTTTTTTTTAACCTGTGTGCATTTGATGTCTACATCCTGCTGAACTTGGTCATGTGGATGCCCTGTCATCCTGCCAACACAATGGGGATACCTTACTGTGCCCGCTGTCTCGGTCACTGTCCAATTGCTGTGAGGAGCCACCATGACCAAGGCGACTCTTATAAAAGAAAGCCTTTAATTGGGGACTTAGAGTCCATGACTCTCTCTACAGGGGGTGGGGGGTGGGGAGCAGGCAGGCTCCGCAGGCACTAGAGCGGTAGCCGAGAGTTTTGCATCCTGATCCACAGGCAGCAGGTTGAGCGACTGGGCCTGGCACGGGACCCCAAAGCTTCCCCCCGCCTCCCCGAGTGATAACACTGACTCTGACGAAGTCACACCCCCCAATCCTTCCCAAGCACTAACTTGGGTCCAGCCACTCAGATCTAGGAGGAGCCCGTGGGTGCCATTGTCATGCAAACCACCGCAACCATCCACAACCCAGATATCCCTATTATTTAACGTTAACAGGCAACCTACGCTTTCTCCTGTGCGTGTAAACACAGGGACTTGTGCACTCTAAGCAAGCTTCTCCCACTGAGCTCCACGCCCACCCTTGTTATTTTGAGGCAGGCACAGGGGTGTGGGTGGGGCGATGGAGAGAGGGAGGGTGGCCTTCCACACCGCAAAGGTGGAGGTCAGAAGGTAACTTGCAGAAGTCTGTTCTCGCCTCCCACCCAGTGGAATTGCAGGATTGAACTCAGGTTTTCAGGCTTAGCCACAGACATCGTATCTGCAGAGCCATCTCACACAGCACACAGAAAGCATTTTTTTTTTTAAAATTTTAATTGTAGCCCTACCCTGCCTACCTACCAGACAAGAAAAGTGCGTCTGAAAATCTGATTTCAGTGCCACTGTTTGGTTTTTGAATCCCAGTCATCCATCCTCAGTCATTAAACAAGGAGAGTAATCCTAGAAATTCCGGTGTCTCACCGAAAATGCGCAAATCTCATAGCCCCCACACCCCTGTCTCCCAAATCTCATAGACCCCATATCCTCGTTTCTGGCTGTCTTCCCAGACGGTGTACTCAGATAGTACATGGATAGAAAGACCCCCCAAGGCAGGGCTGTAGAGATGGTGCTGTCTGTACTTTTACAAAGTCTGTTTTGTCTGTTTTACAAAGAAGTCTGTAGCTGCATCTGGAGAGATGCCTCGCTGGTTCAGAAAGCACCGGGCTTCTAGTAAAGGATTTGATTCCTGGCACCGGTTGGAAGCTCACAGCCGCATGTTGACTCAAGACCCAGAGGACCTGACGCCCTCTTCTGGCCTGTGTGGGTACTGCATGCACATGGTGCAAGGGCACAGGCAGGTAGAGCAGTCGGAAAGAACTTTTATATTTGAGACTAGAACACTTATTTTTACCCACATCCCTTCCACCTCATCTCTTGTTTTCAGATATTCCGATTTTATTTTTGCTCAGGATTGAGGAAGTGACATTTTCAATAAATATATAACTCAAGTATAAACTCAATTTCAGAGGAACTTACCAATTGGTTTTTCTACCACTTAGAAATGAGAGGACATGTTTGAGGTATAGATTTTCTTTTCTTCTTACACATACAGAAAAGTAATCACTAAGTAAAATAATCCACATACTCATCACCCCCACCCTCCCCCCTCTCTTCACACTACCACCATACCATATACGAAACGTATAGATTTTTTTCATCTGCTTCCTTGATGTCATATGCAATAAATTGCCAAGCTAGGGCCACCAAAAAAAAACCAAAAAACAAAAACAAAAAACAAACAAACAAAAGAACAAAACCAAAAGCAAGCAAGCAAGCAAACGAACAAAAAAACCCCAACAAAACAAAAAAGGAGCAACAAAACCTCTACCTCTGATTCCTTCCCAACTTTCAGTGTTGCATTTAAATCTTCATTCTTTCGGAGCCCGTTTTTGTGAAGTACGGGTCCCGCTCAGTTCTGTTGCGTGAGCATCTCCACCGTTGGAAAGACTATCGAGTCCTCTAATGAATAGCCAAAGTATCTCTCTCTTTTTAAAAAGCAAACTGGCCATGGGTAGGTAAGCTTACTGACGGGCTCCGTGATAACCCCACCGGTCTGTGTGCCCACACGCGGCGCAGTACACCATACTGGCATTTGCTGACAAAGCTTTGCATAAGCATTTAGATTGGGTGGTAAAAGTCCTCTGTGATAGCCAGGCTTCTGTCACTAACGAAATAGCTGAAGGGGGGAAAAAATCACCTGGAACAGAGAAGGCTCGCTTTGGCTCTGAGTTTTGGAGGAATCAGCCCGAGGGGTGGCCAGCTGGCCCCACTGCTTTGGGGATTGCCTAAAAGCATGGTCCTGTAATGGTCTGGGTGATCTAACGCCCCCCCCCTTCTCTCTCAGCCTCACCACCACCTTCCGCTTCGAAGCCAAACTGCGGCGGCGGGGGTGGGCATGGGGGTGGTAATCAGACCCAAAAGGTATCACCTGACATCTTCAGCTGATTTCTCTGTGTGCATGCTTCATGCACGTTCATGTGCACACGTGTGAGCAGACGTGTTGAGGCCACCGGTGACTTTCCTCAACCCGATTTGAAGCCGGGTCCTTACACTGGCACAGGGAGCTCTCTACCGACTGGGCTGCCTCTGCAGACTCCCCATTCCCCACCCCTAACTTAATTTTATGTTTTATTCTGTTGATTGTTTTGCATTATGTGCAAATCTGTGTGGTTTTCAGGGTTGGCTTTTCTTTTTCTTTTTTTTTTTTTTTTTTTTGATGTGAGAAGCACGTTATGTGTTTGTTGTTGACATGACAGCATTTTTTTTTTTAAATCAAGACTGAAGAGAGTTCCATTGTGTGTATGTGGCACGATTTCTCTTTGGTTGGTCTACTGACAGACAAGAGTCGGCTGTTTTGAATCCATAGCATTGTGCCCGCTATGCAGATGTTCAACTGACTGAAGGATCCCCAACTCAGCAGGAGAATTTAGATGAAAATGTTTGTCTTAGCTAGAGTTTTATTGCTGTGAAGAGACACCTCGGGCAAGGCATTTAACTGGGGCTGGCTTGCAGTTTCAGAGGTTCAGTCCATCGTCCGTCGTCCGTCGTCCGGGCAGGAAGCATGGCAGCGTGCAGATAGGCACGCGGTGCTGGAGAAGGACCTGAGAGTTCTACACCTTGATCCACAGACAGCCAGAAGGAGACCATCTTCTGCAGGCAGCCAGGAAGGGGGCAGGGGTGGTGGTCTACCTCTGGGCCACAGCTGTCGGAAAACACTTCCCAGATTTCACCTCGGCGATGCTGGTCTCTTCTTAATCACAGCTAATTTCTTTTTTTTTTCTCTCTCTCTCTCCTTTTCTTTTCGGAGCTGGGGACCAAACCCAGGGCCTTGCGCTTGCCGCTCTACCACTGAGCTAAATGCCCAACCCCCACAGCTAATTTCTTAGCTCCAGCTGACCAGCATCGATTTTCCCAACAGTCCTTTATATTCTTGACTCTAAAGCCAGAGCTTCGAGGCTAAAGCTTCGGAGTTCTGCTGCTTGCTGAGGCTGGGGCATGGCCCACTTGTTCTTTTCTAACTCCTTTGCTGCCTAAGCTTGGCTGTCCTGGGATTTGCTTTGTAGACTGACCTTGAACTCAGAGATCTGCACGCTTCTGCTTCCTGAATGCTGGGATTAAAGGCATGTGCTACCATGCCCAGACTTGGGCCTTTCTTTACCTGGAACTTGCTCTGTCCCAGGCTGGTCTTGAACTCAGAGATCTGCTTGCCTCTTTGCCTCTCTGTCTTCTGGGATTAAAGGCACATACCACCACACCTGGACCTTTCTTTGATTCCTTTTCACAAGGCCTTTATAAGTTCTGGACTGTAGTTCATTTCAGGTATAGTCAAGTTGACTACCGAGAATAGCCATTGCAACATTGTATTCAATTTGTAGACAGGCTGGGGAGTTCCCAGCTAATGACTACACAGTACCTTCCCATTTACTTGGAGCCCTTGGTGGTAGGGTGTCAGACTTCCTTGGCTGGGGGTTGCTCCCAAGACTTTGCTCTTTGGGATGATTACGGGAATGGAATTGTTTTTTCAGGAACACCTATTGCCAATGTAACCAGAGGTCCACCCACAGCCATGTGTCACTTAAGGATGGGGACACATCTTGAGACGTGTGTTACTGGTTGAGTGCATCGGTGGGTGGATGCTGCTGAGGATTTGTGCGCCTCGGGGTAACATGATCTTGAGGAATTATCACTGGAGTATCACCTGACCAGGCTGGCATGCTTGTTGTCCCTAAGCCTGGGTGTCTGAGAATACAGGGAGGTCTGCAGCAAGGACTCTAGAAAGTACACATTCACTCTCCAGCTGAAGCCAGAGGTGGCACAACTCACCTGGGTAGGGAAGACCCCCTAGGCCAGTAAGTGCCACACCAGAGGCACTGACCCTGGACTCTGCTGCCTAGAGCTGGTCACTCTGGGGAAGGCCCAGGCATGATTACCTCTGCTCCCTGTGCTTGGCCACATCCCCTCCATTCTCACTGACACTTACCCTGGGGAGACTTCTCTCTCCTCCAACATGCATTATTGGTCTTTGTGGGGATGCCCAGGAGAGAGGTCTTGTCGTTTGCGATGGCTGAGCCTAGAGACCTTCCGGCATAAGTATAAGGACTGGAGACCTCCCAAAACCCCATTCCACTCCACCCCCAGTGCCAATGGTGGAAGTCAGTGACAAGAGCGAGTGGGCCGGGTTGGGGGTGGCAGACAGGACATTGGTGTCCGCATGGAGGAGCCATGTGATATCCTGTGAACAGCGGTCACGGTCAGGCAGTGGCTTTGGATGCTCACACAGACCCTTCCTGCTAACAGATCATGAAGGCTCGAGTACTGTTAGACTCCAAGAGCGGATGCCTGCCACCCACCGTAATGGCTCTGTGTCTTCTTGCTGAAGGAAGCAATTTCCAGGCAACACACACACACACACACACACACACACACACACACACACACACACACAGATGCTCCCCATGGAAGCTGCCACTGAGAGGTACTTACCAGTGTGACTGGCCAACTCACCCCATTACCAGGGGAGCAGAGGAGAGAGGGTGGTCATGAAGGCCTCGGAGTCTATTTCCCATTAATGTAATGAAACGTCCAAGGATGGGCAACTTTATAGGGAAAACAGCTCACAGAGCTGGGTGCTTAAAGGACGCCAGGTCTGTGGGCTCTTTCTTGCTGGCAGAATCCTGAACCCACATGGGGTGTCACAGTGCAAAGGGCTGGGCGGGGATCGAATCCCTGTGCCTTCAGATGCCCCTCCCTTTTCTTAAAAGCCACCAGGACTGAGGCCACTGCCCACCCTGGGGGCTCTTACCCACCATTCCCAGATGGGTTTCCACTCTCTTAAGACCTTACAGTGGGAGTTCAATGTCTAGAGACTAGTCCCGGACGACACCCTCCTCACACACCAGTCCATGGGCCGGCTGGCGTCTCTTCAGGCCTTTTCCAGCCACGAGCTGCTTTAGGGACCACTGGTGGGGCTGGCTGGCACTCAGTACAGTGCATTGCTTCAGCCCCCTGCCCAGGTTCCAGGGCAACATCTAGTCCCTAGGTCAACCCTTGCAGCCAGGCCTTGCCAAGAATTTCTTCGGAGGAGGGGGAGTGAGAGAAGAGTGGAATGGGCTACTGTTGGGGAGGGATCCCCTGCCCAGGCTGTCGCTGAGCTGTGGGACCCTTGGAGAGTGTTTGATGTGAAACCCTAGTCTGTCTGTCCATTGGTTCCCTGGCTGGCCTGCCCTATGGGGTGGGGCCGGGGGAGGGTCCTCTCAGAAATCATTCCATGGCACCCCTGGTCTGCAGGTGCCTTTTCCCCTGGAGTCACTCCGAAATAATTGAAGCCTGATCATAGGCTGCAGTTTGCCGAGTCACGTGTGAAGATGCCACAAGCTAATTAACAAGCAAGCAGGCAGGTACACAGTGGTTCTGCTGATGTCTTGGGGGAGGGGGAATCTGAGCCCACTAATTTTGCACAAATCAAAGAGTTGAAGATGTTGGGAAGTACCAGCGTCACGAGTCTACCAGGCAAAGCTGTGGCATGCATCGTCGTGTGCGCACAACTGGGCACTGTGCAGATTCCACCGGGATCAGGGGGCTGCACCATAAGGCACTTTCCTGGACAGCGCGGAGCCCTCGGGTTAGCGCCCAGCACTGAGAAAAAGAAAGCATTGTTTTATGGTTTGATTGCAGGGTATCCCACGGAGGCTCATGTGTTAAATACTCAGCCCCCGGCTGGTGACAACGATTTGGAGATTATGAGAGCTTTGAGATGTGGTTCCTGCTAGAGAGCCGGACACCGGGAGTGGGGGCCTTAGAAGTTTTTATTCCTGCCCTGGTTCCAGGTCAGCCTCTTGAGACGCATTGCCTGTAAACTCCTGCTGCCAGAGACCAGGGCGCTTAGCCAAGAAAGCCTCCCAACCCAGGATGGACCCCCCTCGGGGGGGGGCAAACAAATCCTCCTTCCAGTCATGTGTGAGATGCACTGTCGAGCTCTGATGCTGAGTGAGCGTCTCTGGGCTTGGATGGGCTGAGCACCCCACCGGGGCTCCAGGCTCCGAGCTACTCAAGAGGCCACAGAAGCGATAGGAGAATGAGAATCTAAAACAAGTTTCTAAGACTTTCACGTAAGAAAGAGGGGAGAGAGGAGGGAGGAATAGCAGTTTTCATTAGGGGACACAGAAGGTTTACGGAGGCAGGGGCCCGGAGATGGTTCAGTGGGAAAGTGCTCGCCACACAAGACCATCCGGACATTGATCTTGACTAAGCCAAGACAGCTCACTATTGAATGCACACTCCAAGACTGATCTGTCAGGTCTGCAGAAAAGGACTCGGGAGCCTGACTGTGGTGCCAGTCTGTTCTTAGGGACAGGCTCTGCATAGGAAAAACCAGGTTCAGAAGTTCAGAGTTAAAGGGGGAGAGCAAGGGTGATACTAGACAAAGTATCACTGGCAGACTTTTGAGCTGATCAGCCCTGAGTCGGGTAATAGGGATGGCGGACGGTGTGGTGTACAGGGGACTTTCAGAGCATAGAGGTGCCCGAGCATGAGTAATACAAACCACACCTTTTACCCAAATCCCCACCTTTACAGCCTTTTAGGAGAGTTTCTCAGTGTCAGCTATGGAGCCTTTTGAGCTAAGCCAAGAATGGATACAAAATGGCTACAGTTATGTTAAAAGGAGCAGGCTTCAGCAGGCTTGATGCCTGACATCCACTTACACATGTAGCAATGCAGACGTATATAACCCTCTAGCCAGTAGGGGCTTAGGTGAGACGTCATCTCCAACAAGGAAGACATCCGGCATTGCCTGCAGAGAAGCAAGCATTAGCGCACACCCGCCCACTGCTCCCATGCACGAACCTGTACATGCAGGTTACAGGCGTGCACGCAGAGCTGTCACCCCCAGGCCACTCGGGGGAATAAGTCCACACTGCAGTGCAGCTGACTGTGCGAGCTCCCTGGAAGCCACCCAGGTGGTGTGGCCCAGTCGTGTGTCATTTGTCCCACTGACGGGGATGAAGAAACTTTATCAAGAATGTCCTCATACGGGGTTGGGGATTTAGCTCAGTGGTAGAGCGCTTGACTAGCAAGCGCAAGGCCCTGGGTTCGGTCCCCAGCTACGAAAAAAAAAAGAAAAGAAAAAGAAAAATGTCCTCATACGAGAGCACAAGGCCCAAGAAGTGGTTGGCAGGCGCCAACAAGACGAAAGCAACCTGGTAGACGCAACCCACACCCATGTTGTGATTCCACCTGAAAATAACTCAGCCCACATGGTGATGCTTCTGGGATGGGGACAGGAGATCCTGGGATTTATCCACAGCAACTGTAACCAACTCGGGTGACCCCCTGGCACAGCGTGCTATAACAACACTTCTAGCTGCCTGTTTGTGCATGAGCCCTGTGTTAGGTCTTCTTTTTCTCCTCCTCCCCCTCCCCTTCTTACCACCACCACCACCACAACCACCACCACCACTACTAGTACTACTACTCTACTATTACTACTCTACTACTACTACTACTACTACTACTACTACTACTACTACTACTACTCATTGTTGTGACAAAATACAAAATCAGCTTGAGAGAGGAAGGGTTTCTTTTGGTTCACAGTCTGAGGGGGCACAGTGGGTCCAGCTGGAGACAAAAGTGTGAGATGAATTGTTTCATTTTGTCCACAGTTGGGAAGCAGAGAGTTACAAACGTAGACCTTCGGCTTGCTTCCCCACCCCCTCTTTATTATTTATGTGTGTGGATGTTTTGCCTGCATGTGTGCCTGTGTGCACTCCTCTGGCACTGGAGTCACAGATGGTGGTGAGCTGCAGTGTGGGGGATCAAGCTCAGGTCCTTTGCTGTCGCCCCAGTCCCAGATGCTGCTTTTTAGTTCATTCTGGGGCCCCAGCCACATGAGGCCCACAGGTAAACTTGTCTAGAAATGCCCTTCCAGCTCCCCAGCAAGCTAAGAATGGTTGGTCATCACAGGACACAATACTGATGAACCCAGAAGAGGGGGTCACACAGGCAACAGCACAAGGGTGCTTGGACAAGGTGTTTTCTGAAGTTTAACAAGGAGACAGGACTTTGACAGAAACTCGTTCTCAAGAGAGAAGCGCTAGGGTGGGCGGGAGGTGGCGCTGGTCCGTGTGATGTGTGATGACGGTGATGACCAGTGAGGCCAGAACAGAAACCTAAAGGGTGCTTAGGGGCTTGTAGCTTCAGCAGAATTATCTTCCCGCACCCAGGGTGGCTGTGGGGAAGGGAGTGACTCAGGGAAGTTCTGAGCGCCCTGGAGCCTGCAGTGGAGTCACCCCCTCCCAGCCTGCCTGGCTTCCTGCTCCACCTCCAAAGCCTCTCCAAAGCCTCAACAATAGACATCCCTGGATAACTTGGTGGTTACACAGACCAGTGACTTCTGCATGCTTTTCGCACAAAGGGGTCCAGGAGCCTGTGGCCCTGCAGCCAGCCTGTGTGATGAGGTCTCTAGGCGTGGTGCTCCTGTGTTCTGGCCCAGCAGATGGGGGTGGGGGGTGGGGTCTCGAGTCTTCTGGGTCTAAGCAACACCGGATGCTGCTGCGCCACAACTTTCCTCAGCCACCTGTCGCTGGCAGTGGGAGCGAGCTGGACTTAGCCCTCTTCCCACTCTCAGTTCCCCTGACCCCCTGGGGGACGTGACTGAAGCAAAGCTTCCCAAAACAGAAGTGCAGCATAACTGTGACCACAGGCTAACACTCCCCTAAAGACACCAGCGGCCCGCGGCCCGCGTCCCAGTCCTCAGAACTTGCCAGAAAGTCACATGATACGGGCGAGGAGGGTCAGAGCCCCAGCGAGACTTTACAGTGGATGACTTAAGTTGAGATAATGTCACCTGGATCCGTAGAAAGTGAGGGGTGGAGGGGCCCGAGAGATGACATGGCTGTTGGAGTAGGCGTTGCCCTCGCAGAGGAGGACCTGGGTTTGGTGGTTTTACAGCCTTCTGGCTCTCGGGAATCTGACGCCCTCTTCCGGCCTCCTCCGCGGGCGCCGGGCAGCGCATGCTGCACAGACATACGTGCAGACCAAAGCGCCTGCGCATGTTAGATAAATCTTAAAGGAGACTGGAGGTGGGAAGCAGCGGAGGGGAGACGTAATGGGGATGTGGAAAGACGTGAGACTCTGTGAATTGTTCGTAGTTTGTCCCTTGTTCCGGAGACGAAAGGGGCCCGGAGCAAAGGGTACAGTGGCCACAAGAAGCCAGAGGTGTAGGGATGGAGGCATTCTACCAGAGGCTCCAAGACAAAACACTGCCTTCCCCAAACCTTATTTGCTTTCCTGGGGCCCATACTCGATCTCCACCCTGCAGAGTCCGTAAGGAACCAGAGCTTCATCAACAGGGAGATACTTTGTTATGTCAACAACAGGTAATGTTACAGCCATCCCCAACAATGGACTATGGAAGTAACATCACAGTCCTCTCAAGAGATGCAGAGAGAGCATTGGATGAAACTCAGTGCCCCCTGAGGAGAAAAACTCTCCATCAGTAGCAGCCTGTTGACTGGAAGCTGTCCCAGCCACTTAGGAAGCTAGGACAGGATGGCAAATTCAAGGCCTTCCTGGGTTGCACAGTGAGTTCAACTGAGGTCCACTGGAGTAACTTGGTGAGACTCTGACTCATATTTTCAAAAGGTTTGGGCTGTAGTTCAGGGGTAGAGTAGTTGCCTAGCAAGGTCTTTATTTTATTTTATTTTATTTTATTTTATTTTATTTGTTTAATGTCTGTGAGTAATTGTAGCTGTCCTCAGACACACCAGATGAGGGCATTGGAACCCACTGCAGATGGTTGTGAGCCACCATGTGGAATTGAACTCAGGACCTCTGGAAGAGCAGTCAGTGCTCTTAACCACTGAGCAGTCCCATGAAGGTCCTTATAAAAGGGCCTAGAGGCCTCGAATCCAATCAGAGAGCAGTTGGTGATCTCATAACAGCGGCGCTACTGTTTCACGTATGGGTGCATCTTGCCTGGTCTTAGAATCACCCGAATTCACGGCTGGGCAGGAGCAGCCCGTACGTACCCAGTGGCCCTCTGGGCATCACAGGGCCCTTAGAAGGCCAGCTGGCAGGGAGGAAGTGCCCGGGCCTGATTTCTTTATGTCTTGCATCCAAGCTACACGGTGTCTAGAACAACAACTCCTACAGGAGCCTCCCTCGCCTGGCCTCCAGCTTCTGTTAGTGATCCGTTGTCTCTAGGACTGGCGTTGTCTAGCCTTGAAGGGTTAATCTGCCTTTTTAAAAAAAAAAAAAAAAAAAAAGAGTTGTGTTCTTGGAATTGGGTTACCAGACAGTAAGCAGTGTTCTGGCTGGTTTTATTCCAGCTTGACACAGCTGGAGTCATCTGGGAGAAAGGAGGCTCAACTGAGAAAATGTGTCCCCCTCCCCACAAGATCTGGCTGTATGCAGGTCTGAAGGGACCGGGAAAGGCACCGGGTGAGTCATGGGAGCTCCCTTTCTGGGTTGGGAAGAATGTACGGACCAGAAGATGGGGGACGGTGGTGGGAGCTGTGAAATGTTTTGTAAGTGCCATGTGGCAGTGACAAGGTGAGCCCACGGTAGGGTGGGAGCCTTTAGAACCAAGGGAAAGAGAAACAGGAAACAGCGTCCTCGAGTGTCTGAGCCACTCTGTCATCTCTCTCCTGCAGACCACCCCCAACCATCCTGTCCCAGCCATTTAAAATCCAATGCCTAGCAGTCCAAAGCACCTAGTCAGGACTGTTGGGAACCCTTTATCACTTTTCTGAAGCAGAGAAAAAAGAGAGAGAAAAGAGAAAAGAGAGAGAGAGAGAGAGAGAGAGAGAGAGAGAGAGAGAGAGAGAGAAAGTCTGCTGGCCAGGCAGAGTCAAGACAGCCTGGGGCCTGCTGAGCCATGGACACGGACGGATAAGGAGGTGCACCTGAGGCTCCGGGCTAGGGACTGAAGATTCTGATGACCTGGGTGAAAGGAACAGAGGGGTTTTGTGTGTGTGTGTGTGTGTGTGTGTGTGTGTGTGTGTGTGTGTGTTAACAAAAATCCTGTGTATATTTTCGCACAAGCTGCTAGCTCGTGGCTTTACTTCCCAGGGTACTAAAATATAAGTGCTGTTGGTGTTGCTGTGCTGTTGGTGAGGTAATGACCTGAGGCCCCTTGCCTGTCTGTTGCGTCTCTTTTCTGTCTTTCCTATGATCAGCTTCCTATGTCAACATATTCGGGAGACAAAGAAGCTGAAATGTATAAAGCCCTTAACCCCGTAGTGTCTGAGGCTCTGGCCGTTGGGCGGGGAATCTTCTGGTTGCCTAGGTGGCGACGAAATAAACCTCACCCCGGAAGCAAAGCCTCAGTGTCCCGACCTCTCCTCTGTCCAGGTGTCCATGACAACAGCAGCTCTACCTGTCAGAGTTCAAGAATCTCTGAAGAACGATACCCCAGACTCCAATAGTGTGTGTGCAAAAGCCAAGAGCGGTTCTTCATTTCCTGCAGGTTGAGGTCCGTCTCCCCATTTGGGAATGGAGACCTCTGGTGGAATCACAGGCTTAGCTTTTATTGTCTGTTAGGGGAATTCCAGGGAGGGCTGCGTTCACTTTTACCTTGATTGGTCAGCGCTATCCCTGGGGGTCTGAGTGATTCTACAATCGGTAGAATTCTAGCTACCTATTCTTGCTTCAAGCCAGATGACAAGGTGCCCTCGGATTGGCTGCCTGAGGCGGTGGTTGGCTGACCACAGGTTCCTGGATCCGGGTTCTTGTTTCTGGAAAACAGAAACTTAGGCCTAGTCTCCCAAACTGCCAGTTTGCAACCTGTCGTGGAGTCAGCCTGGCTCTGGATGACTTGGTTCTTGAATCCCCCCCTCCCCGACCCCCCACCCTCCGATCAAATCATTGGTCCGAGTCGTTGGCCAAGGGGTCAATTAGGACCTAAGAATGGTAGGTTATTGCCAAAACGTGGGCCTTTCTGACTTAGCATCTCGGCCTGTAAAGTGGAGTAATGGACGTTGTCTTTTGGTGGCCCACAGAGGCTGAGATGCTAGTCAAAGGCTGGGCGGTGGGGCGCTTATCAGAAGCGTCTGCTTAGATGATCCAGTTGAAAGACAGGAGACCGTCGCAGCGACTGGACTGGCTAATATCAGCTTTCAGCAAGCCAGAATGTAGCAGCTTACCGTCCTCAGGTGCTCTGTGGACAGAGTCTGCCAGTGTCAGTCAGGTGAAAATCTGCTGAGACAAACATAGACTGGGGACAGAAGTTAAAACAGTCTAAGACCAAGAGGGGAGGGAGGATTCTATTTTTAAGGACAAGTGGGCGAATTTATCTGGAGTTCATTTAATCTGTGGCAGGCAGATCTAAGTCTTGGATTTCCAGAAGCTCAAGTGGACTTTAGTTTTACAAAAGGATGTATTAGAGTCCATATTTTAGAAAAGGCAGTTAGCATGTGTCTGTAAGACAACAGAGGTAGATTCGTGCCTTTGAGACTCAGTAAAATTACAGGTTTGGGTCAAAGGGAGTGGGGACCCCCCCCCAGTCTAGAGGGTGGATATACGGATCGAACGGAGATGTTATCTAAGCGTGACAAGAAGCATCTTCAGATCTGTACTCGGAAGACAACCAAAGGGAGTTTAAAATCTTGAGCTTAGGACTGAACTGAAAACTGCCTTATCAGAACTCCATTGATCGGTGTTGAAACTTGGAACTTTCAAGATACCAGTGCCACAATAGCACAGGCCAGGGAAAGAAACCTGGAATGATTTTCAAGTTTTTAAGACATCTTTGATCATTTCTATACTCCTTGGACATTCTGAATCTTGCCCTTTTTCTGTCTGGTCATTTGTCACGAGACATGGGTCGTCGTTATCGAGAGCAAGTTACTGCCCAGCGAGTTTACATAAGGGAACAGTGAAACGCCAAGTCATTTGAAGCCTGTGGTTCGTGAAGCAACCCTGCTTGCCTTTCTTAAAACAAAAGGCCCAGCAGTTTTAACTGATAAATTTGCCGGCGAAGAAACAATGGTAGTGGGTTATTTTGACATGAGGAGCCGTTAAGTTACAAGTAGCTGCCCACGCGATCAGAGGATTTGAAGAAGGATAAATTAAGACGATGGAGTCTGGTCCTTACGCTGTCGCCCAGCCAGTTACCCCAGGCTCCTGCGTCTCTATGGCACCTAGGGCAGAAGCAAGCAGTCTTGGGCCGTCATGTCTGTCAGGTCGGGAAGGCAAAAAGGCTTTTCCTGTGGAGGAGGAACATGGGAGGGGCTGACCTCGCCTCGGCTACAGCACCGCGTGCGCGTGCGCGTGCGCGGTGATCAGTTCTCCCGTGTCCTCTGATTGTCCGCAGAGCAGGCCCGGCCCTGGTGGCAGGCGAGGCATTGGGGCAGTTAAGCCCCATGGTTATCACACCACAATCCAGATGGTGTCCTCTGCCGCTGCGCCCACCTCTTCTTGGAGACCTTGGGAGTCCGGTAAGTTCACACTTCGTCAGTGCCGCTTTCGGCAGATCTCTAACAGTTATGACTAACGGCCAGTATTGACCTACCTCGTATGCGTCTGAGTTGAACAATCTTTGTCTGTTCCAAACTGCCCCTTGCAAACATAGGAGACCAAATAAAACTTCAATTTACGATGAACTGCATCAGTGCTTAGCCTATCGTTCCCGTTGAATCTGAGCCTGAGAAGTCAGTTTTGAATTGAAGCTTTTTTAGTATTAATATAAAACTTTTTAACCCAAAAACCTATTTGATAAGGAAACTTAAATAATGGAACATTAGAGTTTTCCGTATGGTTCAGTTTTAGACTGAAACCGCTGTCCGGACAGGGAAAGGATTTTTAAAAAGCTGGGTCTGAGAGAACTGGTGCTGGGCTGCTGGAGCCTTGCCAGAACTCAGGAAAACTGAAAGGAAGGGTGCCTTCAGGGTGGGGTAGGGAGCGGGGGCTGCCTGCCTGTTGCCTCCTCAGTTTACTACTGAAGTTGGGGTTTTTCCAGCCCTGTTGGGTTTCTAGCTGCAGGTGAAGGGCTTCAAGAGCGACAATCAGACCAAACTGAGGCTGGCATTCCCAGGGAACCTGAAGATGTCGTCTCAGGCTGCAGATATATTATTAGACGGGTTAAATGAGCACTCAGATGGCCAGCTTGGAAGTCTGGGGGCTGAGAAAGGTAAAGGCTTAAGCCATGGTGACCTGCCCAGTGTGCAGCGGAGACCCACAGAGAAAACTTTTATCTCCTTTGTGAGTTCAGGCTCAGTGGAGGAAGGCTTTCTTTCTTTAACCGTTTCTTCTCTTAATTTGGAAACAGAGTAACTATGAGACGAAACTACAGACATAGGCAGGATAGACCTGCGCCCAGGACAACTGATAGGGTTAGGGGAAGGGGGCGAGGGAAGAGAACCAGACGCCCCACCAAAGGAACCCAGATGCTCTATGGTGCAGGAGTTATAGCCTGCAAAAGATGGTTAATATTTTTCCAATTGTAGAGTTAAACCTAGATTCCTGGAGCCAGGCACCTGAAGCCCTCGGAATGTAAGTCTAGCAGAGTGGAGCAGGCTGGCCATCCTTGGGAAACAAACAAGGACTTATACATGAGGACGAAAATCATGAACAAAATAAACACAGATCAAAGGGCGACGTTCCCGGGAAAAGGAGGGCAGAACACAGTGCGAGTTTAACTGTAAGACTCTATAATTTATAGTAGATAATTATAATATATAATAAGGCTTTATAATTTCTTCCCTTGGTTTTCCTCTCCCAGACAGGGTCTCACTGTGTAGCCCTGGCCATCCTGGAATTCAAACTGTGGAGACCCGGGCTGGCCTCGAACCCACAGAGATCCACTGGCCTCTGCTTCCCCAGCGCTGGGATTAAAGGTGTGCGCCAGCATGCCCGGCTTTATAATCCCTTCCTAAAATGTCAGTGTCAGCCAGTTCTGTACACTCACTATTTCCGTGGGAGCAACTGTCTCCTGCAACTCAGAAAACAGAGTCCCACCTCCTTGTCTGCGGTCTATGTTCTCCATCTGTTTGTCCCTTTCCCCGATTCTCTCTTTGGCCGTGTCAGGGCATCTGCACTCAGCTCCTCTGAGACAGAGCGTTTGAGGTTGTAGCCCCATGTGAGGGGCTGGAAGGGCGGGCACAGGAAACTGCTTGCTGTGTGACAGGAAATGTGAAGCTCGCTGGCCGCTGGCCGGCACCCACATGACAAGCCAGGAGTGGCCTGCGCGTGCCTGGACTGAGCTAGGCGGGGACAGGAATGTCACTCAGGCTTAGTGGCTACAAGCCTAGGTGAAAAACAGGAGTCCCACAGTCAGCAAGAGACATTGCCTCAAAAGAGGACTAGACAGGGTGACTGAGGGAGAGACCCGGTGCTGCTGCCTGGCCTCCATGTGTGTGGGTGGGTGTTGTTGTAAATATATAAAAGTAAAAATGAAACGGTAAAAGTTTTTGGTCTTTTACCCTGCTAGGTCCTACACCTCAGTGCCCCAGATATCTGCTAGATATCTTGGCGGAAACACAGCCCAGCCACACACTTTCTTACACTCAAACTCTCACATAAAAGAACACACAACTCAATTAATGTGAAAATAATCCAGCGTCTAGATTTGGCAGATCCACCCTACACTGTCCTATTCCTAGTTCCCAAATCCCTCATCCCTTGCACCTTTTATTTGCCAAGTCTCCAGCTTCTTCTTCTGCCACGACGACTCTCTCCTCCCCTGATTCCTCTAACTCTTCTCAGTTCCCCATCGTATCTCTAAAGGTGGGCATGCACACACACCAAAAACAAGGTTAACAAAAGAATTCCAAAGTCAGTCCTTTTCTGTTTTTTTTTTTTTCCGGAGCTGGGGACCGAACCCAGGGCCTTGCTCTTGCTAGGCAAGCGCTCTACCACTGAGCTAAATCCCCAACCCAAGTCAGTCCTTTTCAACAGTTTCTTCTTGTGGGTCCTTTGAACTCTGCCTCTCGGAACACCCCTCGATGACAACTCACGTAAACCTTAGCCCGTTTCCCTCTGCCCTATCTGCTGTCCTCATATCTGGTTGCTTTGGATTAAGTACCACATGGTGTTTTCTGACACGGGAATGGCGTTATCCCACAGAGACACCTGGGCATTAACTATCTGGCAACTCCTGTCTACCCCAAGCTCCCCAAAAGGATGTTCTTCAAGGTCTCCACCCTAGTAATAGGTTACCCCCGCACCCTGTGCATCTACTGGGCTCCAGTGTTCCCCCACAGGTGCATGGACTTTCTTTGTTATTCAGTTGCCTCCTGGTGCATGTGCAGCCTAAAACACAACTCAAGCACTGGGGCGATGTTCTCGGCTCTCTCCCCTCGCCTGTGGGTCCAGTCATCTCTCCCTCGTGCCTCTGAGGCTCATCAGCGTTACCATGTTATCTCTTGTGTGAACATTTAAAGCTATACTCACTGAGAGAGGTGACAACAATCCCTTTGTATAAAAGGTTTCATATGCAGGGGGCCATACCTCCACATCACCTAGGCACGACCCTCTCCGCGTGGCTTAGCATGACACCCAGCGTGACATAAACAGGTGCTATCCTGTCTGCTGGAGGAATGGCAAGTATGTGTTCCGTGCACACACACAACCCATTGAAACCGTTTGTGTGTACATGCATGTGTATGGGCCAGGGTGCACGTGTGGAGGTTGGAGGACAGATTGTGGAGTCGGCTCCCTCCTCCCACCAAGAGGGTCCTGGGGGCTGAACTCAGGTTGTCAGTCCTGGCAGCAAGAGCCTTCACACACAAAGCCCTACCACTGGGCCCCGACACATATATTTTGACTTTTTTTTTTTTTTTTTTAATTTCTGAGATAGGGTGAGCAGCGGATCTAGAACCCACAGGTCTGGTGAGCCAAAAAAAAAAAAAAAAAAACATCTCTAGAGTCAGAAAACTCCTGTTCCGTAAGTCGTCAGATCTTGTCATAGTACAAACACGTTCTTGACAGTCCTTTGACACCCTGGGCGCCTGTCCCGTGAGCCCAAGATGCCAGAGAGCCCTGGGGTCAGCGGGGAAACTGAATGGCAGTTTGCCACCTATGAAGATGAACGTGCTAACGCTGTGAGGCAGTCCCTTGAAGTACAACAATACTCCCCTATGTCCCAGAAAGGGAAGGATTTTCCCTCATGAGATCAAGAGAGCACACACACACACACACACACACACACACACACACACACACACAAGTTGAATCCCTGTGTGTAGCTGGTCAGAGCGCGGCATGACACAGAACCTAGACTGTGCCAGATAACCTGTGCTAGATGAACCAAACCGATGTCATTTGCTCAGCAGCGCCTCCTACAGTCAAAACCTGGAACTGACCTTTTCCAGTCACCATGGAAATGACCCTGGAACCTGATACACAGTAGCAAGTTCTGTAATCATTCTAATTAAGAACTTCATTCTAGAACACGACAGATATATTAGGAAGCATCCAGAACATCTTTTTGCAAGAATGAGAATAGAGGCTCATTGTTGGCCTAGATCTTCTGCTTTGGCGGGGAAAAGCAGTCAAACAGCCTGGTTCATATTTGTAGAAACAGAAGGGCGTCTCACGTGGCTCAGTCTTATACGTGGGATTATTTCAACTGCCGGTAAGAGAAAACTCTGACTCTTGTCACTTCACCAGAAGTTGGCGTGTTTTCCAAAATATCGGCAAATCCAGAGGTGGACGCTACAGCATCTGGTTGTCCTGGAACTCCTCATGCGCCATGAGAGCTGTGCCCTCTGACTGCCTGGGAGCCGGAGCACAGAATGGACCAGCGCCAGAAGCAGGGTTGTGTGATCCACAGGCCTCTCTACATGAACAAGGAGGCATGCAGGGGACTTCCCCGGCATCTCATTGGGCAGAACTGTGTCACATGTTCCTGTTTAAACCAATCACTGGAGTCTGGGAAGCCAGCTCACTGGGCAAAGAACATTGGCACTCCCATAAAAGTCCGATGAGACCCCCCATAAACCTGTTATCTCCCTGCTGGTCAAGTTGAGACGGGAAGTCGCTGGACCTTGCCAGCCCAGTCGACTAGCCAGTCAGTGAGCTTCACTTTCCATGAGAGAACCTGTCTCAAAGGTAACAAAAGGGACCTGGAGAGATGGCTCAGTGGTTAAGAGTGCTGGTTGTTTTTCCAGAGGTCCTGGGTTATATTCCCAGCAACCACATGGCGGGCAGCTAGCTCGCAGCTGTCTGTAACTCTAGTTGCAGGGGGTCGATGCCCTCTTCTGTCCTCTGAGGGTACTGCATGCACGTGGTGCACAGCCGCACATGCAGGATCACACCCATACACGTAAAATAAATATTTTTAATTAAAATATGAGATAACTTGTTTAAAAGGTAGCGAATGGATGAGGACACCAGACGTGAATCACCGGCTTCCATAGACATGCACACGAACATACACAAATCAATAAGCAATAAATGAATACATGGATAAATTAATGAACAGGTTAATTACTGGCAGAGGGACCTGATGATTGGCAGAGGCCAATTAGGACCTGCCTAGGGTAGAAAGTGGCACACCTCTTTTGAAGCGTGTGCCCAAGACTGGAGGTAGTACCAGGACAAACTCGACATTGTTTAGAGAGAAGGGAAAAGAAATTAATATTGAGTGATGACTATATTGATCTGTGTTTTCTAGAGAAACAGAATAGATGAGGTGAACATGTGTGCCTGTATATAAGTGTATGCATGTATGTATATGCAAAAAACATGTATACATATATGTGTACATATACACATACATATACACACAACATAGATACTTATGTGTGTATACATATACATATATACATGTACACACACACACACACACACACACACAAAACCACCCTTTGGGATCCACAGGGCATGGGTTCCAGGTGTGTTTTAAAGTACCAAGTCCTCAGGTGTTCCCATCCCTTCTACGGTCGGCGTCATACATGTGTAGAATCTCTTTACACCCTCCTTTATACTTCCTGTCATCTCTATGTGACCTATATATTTAAAGCAGTGTAAGTAGCATGTGATAGACACTGGACATCACTGGCTAAGAAAAAAGAATGAGACAACAGCTTGTGTGTTTCAGCACAGAAGCAGTCGCAGTCATTTCTACCCACGATTGGTTAACTTCACTCTGGGGGACTGGCAGATGCAGAGGCTGACTGTTTGTGTGGACACACACGTGTATGTGGTACATTCATGTACATAGGTAGCTGTGGAGGCTGAGATGTTCAAGCTTCGCAGCCAGTGAACTGGAGACCCTGGGGGGCAGGTGGCTCAGCTCCAGTCGGCGACTGGCAAGCTAGAGGCTATGAAATGCCAAAATTCTGATTCAAACCCAATGCAAAGCGCTGGCAAAGCGATTAGAAAGGCGACCTGCCTCCTCTGCCCTTTCCTCCCCTTCAGGTCTGACTGATTGCACAAGGCTAACCCACCCTAGGGAAGGCAGTCAGGTGCCCTCCCCTGTGGATTTTCATCCAGAACCACCATCACAGCATGCCCCGAGGAATGCCCAAACCCATTCCTGTCTGAATGTGGCTTAGATCACCCACCCCAGCATCCAGGCAAGCTAACTGGGGTTCCTTTGCACGGAGAAGGCCTCGCTCCACCCCCTCCCCCTTGCTCTCTGTCCAGTGTCTTTGAATGTGTTTTCTCTGGAGGATCCTTCATGGAGTTGATTGGCAGCTGAAATGAGAAGACATACGTAGCATTCACGGCACAGAGGTGGCCTCATCAACAAGTCGCAGCTGTGGTTATCACCTGTCGGGAGCCATAATGGGACAAGCTAATAATTAGCAGGTGTTCACCTGATGGCCAGCCTCGAATTATTATGTAATGTGACCAGTTCCCCCTTATTAAGCAAGGCTGTACGGGATTCATTTTAGGAAAGACTCCTGCTATTAAAATGCCTTTCCTGTTATTATTAAACACATAGAACAATCATTAAGTAGTAGCACACCCCTTTGGAGCAGATCTCTGCAGAATTGTGAAGATGTACTCATAGTGATGCTATATAGACAAATAAATGACTTCTTAAGTCTTAATAATGAGCTTATAAAAAAACCTCCTAAAATTATATCAGTGATTATTAAGCCCTTTAATAGTGGGGCTGCTATTAAGTCCTTTTCTGATTGATAGTCAAAACTGCAGTGAGAACTCTGCCAGTCTCCCAAGTGCCAGCAGTTAATTGCTCTTAGAAAGTAACCAGACTTTCTTCTACTCAGAGCACATTCCAAGAGGTTGTAAAACAATTAACCAGAGGTCATAAAAAGGAAACTAATGATTTATAATAGGTGCTAAGACAGAGAATAAACTATTGACTGGGTTTATCTATACAAAACTTCACTAATAACTTAGTTATGGTTTCAAACCTTCAGTGAACCTGTGGAGCTGTGACAGGTGATGGATGTTTAGCCAGATAATTACTCCTGATGGATATGTATGCAAACATTCTCTGTTGCAAGTTTCTATTTCAATTTACATACGATTTGATTTTTTTGTGTGTGAACTAGTGATGAACATTGTAACGTGTGATGGTGTATTCTGAAAGGTGTTTAAGGGCTTAGGAAAAAAAGGAAGAGTGGGAACTGAACTGAGAAGAACCAAGCTGAGCAGAACTGAGCTGAGGAGGTTTTTAGACAGAACAGTTTTTAGACAGAACTCAACTCAAGAAGAACTTAGATGGGGTTGGGGATTTAGCTCAGCGGTAGAGCGCTTGCCTAGAGAGCGCAAGGCCCTGGGTTCTGTCCCCAGCTCCGAAAAAAAGAAAAGAAAAAGAAGAACTTAGACGTATAGGCATAGCATTGGGAGAAGGGGCATTGAGAGTAAGAGCATTATTGGGACATCAGAACAGGAGGAGAGAGCAAGGTTAGAAGGAGAATGCAGAGTGGAATAACTTAGAGGGCAATGTGCAGAATGCAGAGGGGAAGAGGAAAAAATAAGAAGCTGGAGAGAGCAGAAGGAGCAGGCAAGCTTCTTCTTACCACGGGACAGAACAGGGCAGTCTTAGTCTTATTAAAAGGAACAAGCTTTTTCTTACAAACTTGGGTTTAATTCATTTAGCATTCAAAAGGTAAAAGCTTTTTCTTTGTTCAATAAAGATTGGAGCTCATCTTTCATCCAGAATGAGTGAGTTCTTTCTGCACCGGTGCTTGGTTTTTTGCTCCATATGCATATGTAAGTATGGATGTGTGTGTAAGAATGTAATTGTAAGAATGCATGCAAGCCTAAGAAGCGCAAGGCCCTAGGTTCGGTCCCCAGCTCCGGGAAAAAAAAAAGAATGCATGTAACCTGAACCCAACTGGTTTGAGTGGAAATGAATAAGTGCACATTCATGGATCTGTATATGAACCTATATGAGTTTATGCATATTTTCCTATGTAAATGTAAAAGCGCTATTCACATCTCTTGGTTCAATACAAGTTTATTGCTCCTAACTTCCCCCTAGCCTGACAAGCAAGAGGCATAGGGACAAAAAGGGGAAAGGCTCTAGCAATTAATCCTCTACTTTATCTCCTGCTGTTTTAGAATGAAGTGCTAAGTGCCAGTTTCTAGCCTCAGAGGAACACAGAAGGCGGGTCAGCTACAGTAGCAGAGCATGGTGACTTAGATAAGTAAACTTTTTATTATTATTATACAGCAACCCTAAATATCTTGTAAGACAAAATCTCACCCTTCGCGGACGGTCTTCCCCCTCTGCTACCTCAAGAAGAATCAACAAGAAAGAAGACCCCCACCGGCACT
Source organism: Rattus rattus (assembly GCF_011064425.1). Classification (NCBI taxonomy): domain Eukaryota; kingdom Metazoa; phylum Chordata; class Mammalia; order Rodentia; family Muridae; genus Rattus; species Rattus rattus. Next base: position 40,660,166 of record NC_046169.1, read on the forward strand.
GGCTCCCAGCAGTCACTCTTACTGGGCTGTGAATTGTGAAGACGTTCGCTGTGCAGGACAGCGATGAGCTGTATATTCGGCGCCTCACTACTGCGCGCGATGCCCATGGTCGTCGCTAGAGGGCGCCACAGGCACCCTGCCAGAAGCAGCGCCAGGCTCTGGCCACAGGGTGAGCCAGCCCCAACTGATAGCAGCCTGGGAAAAGCCTCCAGGCTGCAAGGAAGCTTTCCCAACGTTTCTCAGGCCGCCCGGTAGGGTGTGTGCTGGCTAGTGTTACGTCAACTACATAAGCCACAGTCAAGCCTCAATTGAGAAAATGCCATCAATGGGGGGCATTTTCTTAAGTGGTTATTATTGTGGGGTAGACCCAGTTCACTGTGGGTAGGGCCATTTTCGGGCAAAGCCATTAGCATTACCCCTGCATAGCCTCCGCATCAGCTCCAGCCTCCAGAGTCCTTGCCCTGACTTCCTTCAGTGATGGAACCCAAATAAGCCCTTTCTTTCCTCCTTAACTTGCTTTTGGTCCTGGGATTTTATCACAGTAATAGTAAACCTGACCAGGTCATGAGTCCCCTGCCTCAGTCTCCCCATCAATGGGTCGTTAGGAGTTTGCCCCGAGCCTGGTTTTGCCTCATTTATAAATATGCATGGACGGAGACACGGGGTGTAGGTCACGGTTAGGCATCTTAGGTCACCCTTGGCAACTTGGCACGGCTGACGCTGATGCCTGGAGGAGGCCGGAGGAGGATGCTCTGTGCTGTGAGCTGTCCAGGAGGCGGCGCTGAGCTCTCACGGGTGACTTGGGCGGTTTGTCAGGTTCTGACGTCCGCATCCTGGGCTGTCATTCATCCCCTGCCGGTCCCGCCTCCTCGCGGCTGCAGCAGGGCGCGGAGCGGAGACGCGTCCGGGCACCCGGTACCGACCAGCTTGAGCCATGGCTTCGGTCCCTGCGGGTAAGCACGGGCGGGCGGCGGGAGGGCGGCCAGGCCCCGCGGCCTCGGTGCCGCTCACCGCGCTTCCCTGCTTGTCCCACAGAGGCCGAGACCCGCCAGAGGCTGCTGCGCACCGTGAAGAAGGAGGTAGGGGCGGCCACCCCAGGGTGACAGGGCCACCGCGGACACCTGGCTGGCGGTGACTGTGCATGGCTAACCAGGGAGGGGTTGGGAGGTACGCTGTAAAACGGGTGTTTCAGTGCGTGAGGCCCTCCTGGTGTAGGAACGGAAGGTGTCTAGGTGGGATCTTTCCTTGTGGAGGGGCAGGTACTCACTCCTGGGGTATGGTAGGGTGATGTGGGGGCTCCTCATTAGGGATGCAGAATGTCTCCAGGTAGATCAGGTTTTGGAACAGAACAGCAGTTCAATTTTGGAACATGAAGCTGTCCCCTTAACCCACCCCAGATACTCAGTCCTTGGAGCCACCTCTAGGTGCCAGGGATTCTATCCAGGAGAGCCTGTGACCTGGGCCAGGGTCCCAGGGCAGGTCCCTCCACGGATCCACGGAATCAGACAGGAGTGGCCGCCTGCACCCCCATCCCCCCTACCCCCCACCCCTGAGATGGGAGCCTAGCCTTACCAAGGAGTTCACAGTCAGTGACCTCCCAGGGCCTTGGGAGCCGGGAGAGTTTAGAAGGCTGAGGTGGCATTTAGATGTCTGTGGGCCTGTGGTGTTTCCCAAGGACATGTGGCTGTGTATGGGAAACACACGTGTACCTGCCTGGAAATACCTAAGGCTGATGTATATCTTGTTTTTGTGCACGTGTGAATCTACATATGTACATTTGTGTGAATGAGTAAGACTGAGTACGTATGGTGTGGCGTTGCCCTCCCTATCCTTCAGCCCCCACCCCCACGTCTTCATCTTGAGGTTCTTACCCTGAGATCTTGCCTGGCTGTGAGCCAGGCAGAAGTCTGTCCCTTGCTTCCTGAGCATGGGTGTGTGTGTCTATGCCTATGTGTATAACTGTGTGATGTGCACGCACATACGTGTGTGTGTGTGTGTGCGTGCGCGCGAGCGCGCGTGAGAGTGCGCCTGTGTTTGTGTGTTAGGGGTGCCACCCAGGAGGCCCTCCCTTCCTGGTGCCAGCCACCTGGGCAGCTGGAGGCCGGGACCTGTTGCCGGCTCCTTCCTCCTCTTGGGGATCGTGGGTGTGTCTCCGTGTTTGTGTCTCTGTGTGTAGCACATTCCTTTTAAAGAGCCAGCTCCGAGGATGATTGCAGATTCTAGAATTTTCCCTTGAGGTGATACGTAAGATAGATAGAAGGGGGGGTCCCTCAGAAAGGCCTAGCAGTCCTTACCTCCGTCTCTGTTTGGAGAGACTATGCAGACCCCAACCCCGCAACCTCACACCACTGCCCTTCCAGGAAGGGTCTTAGCGCCCAGGTTTAAAGCTGGAAGATCATGGTTTTTACCCAGCCCCGGCTGGAATACCTGTTCCTTGGCTGTCAGAACCTAGGGCTAACACTCCCCACCCCCCAGTTAGGGAAACGGTTGACCAAATAGGATGTACTGTATGTAGAAGAAGACAGGGTCAGCAAGGCCCTGGGGAACCTAGGAGACACTCATGTCACGCCGTGCCACTGGCCCCCTCAGCGTTCACCACTCATAAGTCCTCTCTTTGTAAGATCATCCCTTTCCCATCTGCAGAGTGACATGTGCAGCCCCATGGCCCACATGCCCCCTACATCTGGTCCTCATTTCCAGTAGCTCGGGCTCCTGGAAATGCCTTGGGGGTGCTGCCCCTGCCCTGCGACCACAAGTCTACTGGATTCCTTGCCTCTGGGGGACCACTAGGTTTGGAGTGAGCCACCTTCTTGGCTTGAGCCTGGGTGGAGTGGGCTTTTCCTGCCCCGCCGAGAGCAGATTCTCAAAGCTTCAAAGTCAGAAGCAGAAGTTGGGGTTCCCAGCCGTAGACTTCTCAGTTTCTAAATCTTGCGTTTATGGAGGTCGGTTGCTCTGAGGGTCTAAGCTTCTTTGGGGGTTTCCATGTTCTGTGTACTGCAGATGTAGCCACCCTGTGAAGATGGGGCTCACAGTAGGGGGAGTGGCTTCAAACAGCACCCAGCCAAGAAGGGCCAGAGGTAGGATAACCCCACCACCACCACCACCACCAGGCCATCCAAGCTCTTGAGATCCAGGGGTGGTGTGATTCCCATTACCTTACCAGGAATGGCGTGGCCAGAGGCAGGAAACCATGTTTGAAGTATACAGACCCAGAGCAGAGGAACAGGAAGTCTGTCACCTGGAAGCTCCCACGTCGTCCCCCTCAGCTCACCTCTCTGTACACTGCTTCCTTTGGCCACCTCTTTGGGTAATGAGCCACCCCTCCAGTGTCAGACAGATATGGATAGGGGGGAACCTGCCTACCAGTCTGATTAGCAAGCGTCATCCCCTCTGTCCCTCTGAGTTCAGATGAGCCACACCCCTGCACGCCACAGCCTCCCTCTTCGTCCTGGAAGAGGTGACAGGGGACATCCCTAGATAGCCAGACAGCTGTGCAAACCTGCCACAGAGCTGTGCCACGGAGCCTGTGGGGTTGGAAACTGTGTCCAGAGGCAGCCTGGGGAGCTGCCGGGACCCAGGACTGCAGTCAGTCAGGTCAGGAAGGAGCCCCAGGTTCAACTAGAGCAGGAGTCGGAAGTCCAGAATGGAGACCCTCTGCTGGAGGAAGCAGGTGCTGGCAGACCAGGCAGTGACCTGAGAAAGAGGATGATTGGGGAAGGGACATGAGGTCTTGCACACGCCCCAGCACTGAGCAAAAACACACACCTGCAAGCCTGCAGGGTATGACAGTGGAGAACCAGGAAAGTCCTGGCAGAGAGAGGGGACAATAGAGGACTGGGCTGCAGGGACATGCTGAACTTGAGAGTGCAGGGGCAGCTGGAGCAGAGAGGGGGAACCTGCTGGAAAGGGAGGTGTTCTCCCCCACCCACACACACACACACACACACACACACACACACACACACACAAGAAACAAGTGGGGGATGGTGGGAAGCTTGAGGAGTGTGGCAAGTGAAAGGGGTGTGTGTCACCCAAACCAATGGCTTGTGAACTGCACAGTCTCCCGGGGGCACCTGCCTTTATCTTTGCCAGTGTCTGGGTGTCCATTTTTGTCACAATAGGGATGAAGATGACTCAGTGAGCAGAATAAGCTGTGACAGACATACACCCTGTCACCTGACATCCACCGTGCCTCCCTCCTGTGCTTCTCTGGGGTTGGGTCAGTGTCACATCCCTGTTTCCCCCAGCTAAAGCCCCTCCTCCCCCAGCTCTAAGCTGTTTCCTCCCTGGCCCGCCTTCCCTCCCTGCCACCACCCCTTAATTTTGTTTTGGTTCCCAGAGCAAGCAGGGACTGGCTTCCCGTTGTCATGACAACAGCCATTAAAAAGAGCCAGCCACGTGATCCAGGTTGATAACGGAAGCTAAGTGACTAACCGCCTTGTTTTCCTGCCTGTGGCTGCTGCCGGGAGGCCTCTTAATTGGAGAGGAGAAAGCAGGGGCTGGTGGGCAGCAGCTGAGACCCCTGGAGCGTGTCAGTGCCAGGAGACAGATCCTGCAGAGGAAGCCTTGGCTAGCTCCGGGTGGAGGGGGGGTGTGGGGGCGGGAGGGGGGACTGTCCAGCAGAGCCACCCTCTCTGCTAGGGGAGCCCGCCCCATCCCTTCAGCCTCAGCTGAAGTGGAAGACTGGATGAAGGGGGAAGTGCTAAGGAGGCTGAAGGAACATCAGGGAACTGAGCCGCGTTGCCATGGAGACGCTCGGGCTTTACTCTAACTCAGCAGCAGTTCTTAATGTAGGACTGAGGACAGCTTGGCCACCTCCAAAGAGTTGCCAGATAGCACGCAGGTCACCGCGCAAGTCTTGAATCAGACGCGCGGGGGCGGGGGTGTGGGTTAATAGGTTCTCAGGGTACTTGTGCAGCTCTGCCCCAGGGAACCTTCGGTGTGTCTGGGAACATTTTGGTTTGTGACAGCTGTGGGTGCTCCCAGGGTCTGCAGGAAGAGGCCAGGGGTGCCACCACTTAACACCCTGCGGTATAGGAGACACCCCCACATGCCAGCATGATTGCCCCACCCACCACCCCTCACCACCACCATCACCATCAACACAGCTCTGACCACTGTGATCGACATCAGTATCACCATCATCACCACGGCCCTCATTACCTCCACCGTCACCCGGCTCAACCACCACTACTACCATCACCTCTCTCCCATCACTCCACCGTAACCCGTCCATCAACAGAGACTCCTGCCTGGAACACACAGCAGCAGGCTTAGCTAGGATCTTCAGACACTCCGTGGAAGCACAGCCTGGGGCAGATGTGTGTAAAGGAGGGAGATGAGGGGAGTGCGTGGTTGCCAGTGTGCCCTGTGCCGGCTGCCTACCCGCCCCAGACAGATAACGAGACGATGCTACAGAGAACACGAGCGGGGAGGGCTGGCTCCGAGACTGTTGCACCTGCTCACCATCAACATGGACCCTCCCAGCTCCTAGAAAAGGACTTCTGCTCCTCTCTTCCCCCGCCTTCCCTTTCTTCCATCCCCGAATGTTTACTGAGCATCCCTGGGGTGTAACCCTGTTGAGGAAGCGGCAGCTTCGGAAATGACGCTCTTGCTGTACAGTCTAGCAGGGGCACGGATGAGAAGGTGAATCGTGGGGCTGGGGAGGTGGTAAATCGCTTCCTGTTGGTCTGGGTTTAAATCCCCAGCGCTCGGGTGAGACCCGACAAATCTGTAAATACAGCCCGGGGAGGGCAGAGACAGGATGATCCCCAGAGCTCTTGGACAGACATTGTAGCCCATCAGTGGACTTCAGATCCTGTGTCAAAGAATAAGATGGAAAATGACTGAGGAAGATTCCAGACATCAACTTCTGACCTCCATGTGTACACGGGCACATACATACATACATACATACATACATACATACATACATACACATACCATATATATACATATACACAATAGATATATGTGCATATATGCGTATGTATATACATGTATGTATACATATATACACACATACACAATATAAACATGCATATATACACATGTATACATGTGTATGTATATATACATATGTATGCATATATATGTATGCATATATACACATGTGTGTATGTGTATAAATACATATATAGGTACAATGTAAACGTGTGTATATACCTATATATGTGTGTATACATGTGCAAATATACATACACATACATGTTCACATTATAGACATTAGTGTGTAATATACACACATGTGTGTATATATATACATGTGTATAAATGTGTACCTGTGTGTGCATATACATACACATACATATACTCAATATAAATAATTTTGTGTGTATATATACATATGTGTATATACACATGTGTAAATGTGTGCATATACATACATGTATGCATATATAACCATAAACAAATATGGATGGTGCTCAGTGCTATGAGAGCAAACAAGGCAGGGAAGAGACGGAAGAGAGGGCTGGCCAGAGAGGTCGGGGCCGGCCTCTGTGATGGGGTGATCTTTGGGCAGAGACAGAGGTCCCTATTGATGTCTTCCATCAAGCCTCCAGCATGCACGAGTCCTTGCGTTTGGAGGTCAGTGGGGCTGGAGCAGAGAGAACAAGAGGGAAGATGAACTCAGAGGAAGAACTGGGAGGCTCATCATGCCTGTGACCAAGTGAGAGTTGCGTTTTAGTCTGAGCTGAGAGCCATGGCGGAGTTTGGGCCAGAGAGGAAGATGATAGTGTGAGAGAGCAGTGTGGGGCAAAGGGCAAGGACTCTAATGGGAGAGGAAGCTCAGACTCACTTCCACTCCCCTCCCCCACCTTTCTCTCCTTCTTTCTTGAGAGATGGTCTCACTGTGTAGCCCTAGCTGTCCTGGAACTCACGCTGTGGACCAGGCTGGCCTCAAACTCAACCACCTGCCTCTGCCTCCCAAGTGCTGGGGCTCACAGCATGCACCACTGTGTTCAGCTTTCTGTCTCATTCTTTGCGAGCTCCTGTCCATGAGCAGGGAGCTGCTGTTGCTCCTGTTGTGTGGAGTAGAGGCTCTGAAACTGCCATTGAATATGTGTGAATGTGATGTGTGTGTGTGTGTGTGTGTGTGTGCCCATGTGAGCATGCATGCATGCCCTGTCTGTGGTCTTTGGAGAGCAGAACTCCTCATGGTTGATACAGTCTCATTAACCCACCTGCCACACCTGATGTGTTATCAAAGTTCTGACAAGGTAGCTTTCTGGGACCTGTGGGTAGCACTAGGCATGCAAGGCTGGCTCCCGCACCTCCTACACCTGTCCCCCTGCAGGCCTTCCCCTGCAGCAGCTCAGGAGGGGCTCCAGGAGTTGCTAAGAGAATTTGATGCAGTTTAACAGAAAGATCAGGACTGCTTTGTTCCCAGTGCCAGCATTTGCTAGCTACAGAACCCAGTAAAAGGGGTGGTGGTCGGGGAGGCTGGAAGGCGAAAATGAATTTCTTAGTTCAGGCGTTTGGGGAGTTTGGAGCAATCGGATTCAGGTATGGTCATATTTAAACGTCCATGCTACCATCAGGCCTTGTGTCTGCCTGGTGACGTGTGAGGAAGCCCAAGCCCTCCCCGGCCTCTGCTGCTGCTCTGTGAGGAGCCGGTATGCCCCATCTCCTCCTCTTCCCACCTCCCAGGTGAGTGAGGTTGGCCAGCCCAAGACCTCCGAGCATCCCAGTTGGCTGGCGCCCTGCTCAGAAAGCCCACTCGTGCCTGTTCACGCAGCTCTGGACGGGTCAAGTCTGTGTTCACGATGTAATAAAGACTGCCGATTAGTCCTCCCAGGAGCAAGCGACAGCCACTCAGGCAGGGCTGGGCTGAGCCATTGGATGGCCTGCAGCATGGACCTGGCTGACCTCTCTTGGCCCTCCCCAGGTCCCCTGAGGCTGAGGAAACACCATGTCTTATGACAGTCACTAAGGAGGCACGGGGCTGGCAGGTCACTCACCTTAGCTCATAGAGATGCCCATGCTACAGCCTAAGCCCCACTTCCAACTCTGTTCTGCCTTTTATGGGAGCCCAAACCAACAGTGCATGAGTCCTTATGAAGCACGACCTTGGGGAGTGCGTGACCCTCCCCGATGATAGACCCTTGACAGCCTTCTCTCCTTTGTAGTGACACCTCTGTCCCTGCTGTCCTGAAGCCTGCCACCCTCCTCTCTTAGGAGTCGAGTCGGAATAGCCGAGCCTTCGGCAGGCTATGTCCCTGTCCTGGGGTAGACAGCAGGGTCTTTCCTCCGTTTTCTCAGTCAGCCCACAGGAGAGGAAGCCCAAGGAAGCCAGACTCACTGGGCATCACCCTCTGGCTGTTGTGTCCCCAGGCCCTGGACCCTAAGAGTTCTGAATGCTGACTGTTATTTCTTTCAATAGTTGGGGAGCTTGGAGAATGGACTCTGGTTCCTTCTTCACAGGGACAGACTATGGGCAGGGGCAGATGGATCTCTTGTGAGCTCAGGGCAGGCGATGATGCGTGTAGTGAGATCCAGGACATTCAGAACCGTGTAGAGAGATCCCATCTCAAACACAAAATAGCCAGACGGGACATAGTAAAAATGAACCATATGGAGAACCAGGCATGGATGGCTGCCTGCGATCCCAGCACTAGGGAGGTGGAGGCAGGAGGATCAGGAGTTCAAAGTCATCTGCAGTCGCATAGGGAGTTTGAAGCCAGCCCGGACTCCATGATTTGTAATTAGTTAATTAATTAATTAATTAATTAATTAATTCAGGTCTCTGGTAATTTAGAGACCTGATGCTACTTGGGCATTGAATGCATTCCCTTCTGGTTATTCTTGTTTGGTAAATTATGCTTGATTAGTAAAACTGTAGCAGCCTCCATTTACTGAACACGAATGCTAACTGCTTTTCCGTTTCTCATTTAATAACAAAGCAGTCCTCCTGTGGACCAGGCAGCTGGTCCCCTCCCGACAAGGAGACTGAAGGCCAGAGAGGTTAATAAACAGAGAGAAGCTCACACAGTCAAAAAGCAGCAGAGCAAGGTCTGTCAACTGTCCGTTTCAGCTTCAATCAGTCCTAATTAAAAACAGCCAGAAAACTAAGTCTACAAAGCGAAGGGGCTAATAGATGTCTCAGTTCAAGTGTTTGGGAGGTTTGGAGTGGGCGGGTTTAGGGACAGCTGCATCCCGCGGTTCCGGTGATGTCCTCAGGCCCCTCCATCGCTGTGGGTTGCATTTCGCCGCGTTCTTTGGCTCTGTAGCGTCCTCAGCCACAACACTGACGTCACAGGAAATTGGCTTTGGGTCTGGTCCGGCCTAAATGACGCGATCCTTTTGTGCCCACCACAGTGGGGCAGGTCGCTGTGATTGGTCAAGCCTGGAGGGACAGAGCAGAGTAACATGGATAGGAGATGGCATCAGGAAGCAGGACACTGGGCTGGAACCACAGCTGCCCATAGCCAGAAGGGAGCTTGGCCTCCTGCCTGCGCCTGCATCAGGAGGTTGGAGGTCAGGGCAGCTGAGCTCCAGTGAGGCGGACAGACTTCCATTACTGTGCTCACTAAGTAAACGGGAGGGAAAGGGCTCTGTGCCCCCTTCCGAGGACGCAAACCCACCACGAGGCCACGCCCCTGACCTCATCACCTCCCAGAAGCCCCGCCTCCTGCGCCATCATTTGGTGCCTCAAGTTTTCAGCCTAGAGATTCTGAGGGGCTGTCAGTCACTCCGGCTGGACAGCGTGACATAAGCTCGAAGACGGTGTGGTTTCCAGTTCTTTAAGGGCCCTTGAAGGGCCTAATTCCAACCTGTGCCAGTGCGCCTGCGTGACTTAGCCACAAGCCCCTACTTTCTGGTCCCCGGTTAAATTTAAAACGCAGCACCAGGGGCTGCAATCCTAGCGCACCTGCAGGAGGTGGGAGGCAGAATCAGGAAGATCCTCGAACTCGCAGCACAGCTGACATGGCATGAGAAACAGAAAAACAAAGGGCGGAGGCGAGGGCTGGCACCTGAGGATGTCCTCTCACCTCCATACATGCGCAGTGGCGGACACACGTGAACGCGTGCGCGCACGTGAAAATAAGACTATTCCTCAATAATCCCAGCTCCTTTGCAAGGACTCGGTGGAAACACAGAGCTATTGCTACAGAATGGGAGGACGGGTCTACAGTGCATTTCTAGAAAGTTCTATCACATTTTAGATAATCTATCAAGTACTTGATATACATTTGCATGTGCAGTACAAACAAATCTCAGCCATCTGAGAGGCTCTGACGTTTAAATGGAGGCACAGAGAAGTGAAGTGAATTGTCCGAGGACACACAGCAGGTAGCAGGCGGGCGTCGGGATCTAAAACCATCCCTTAAAAACAACATTCTCACCGCTTTCCATTTTAAGATCTGGGAGGGTAAAGCCAGTTTCTGATTTATCTGAGCGTTGTTTTTGTTTGTTCGTTTGCTTTTTGAGACAAGGTTTCTCTGTGTGGCCCTGGCTGTCCTAGAACTTGCTTTGTAGGCCAGACTAGCCTCGAACGCGCGGTGATCCTCCTGCCTCTTTCTCACCCCACCCCTGCACCTCACGTGCCGAGCGCTGGGATTAAAGGTGTGTGTCACCACGCCCGGCACTTATTTGAGTCTTTTAAGCAGCTCCCCAAGGCTTTACTTTTTCACATCCTCCCAAGTTTAGACGTTCTTGGGGAGAGGAGGCATCTGTGCTGGCTTGCTCATCTCCAGGGCTGTGCGTCTGGAGATGGGGCGTTGCCAGGGAGCTCTGTTGCCCGTGCGGTGGGCAGCGCACCTGTGAGGAGGCTGGCGGCTCTGGGGTGTGGGCGGAATGTGAAGCACGCTCGGGGCTCTTTCCCCCCCCCCCGCGTGTGAAGGAGGCTGAGGCTCCTCCCAACCCTCTTATCCCAGGAAAAGGGAAGGGTTCTGGGTGGGTCTGGGGCCCTGGCGCAGGAGTACAGGGGGCTGGTTAATAGAAACCTCATCTGCTGTCGAGAACACCTTTTCCCGTGGTTGTGGGGGTTTGGGCAGTCCTCAGATGGTCAGGGAACTCCGCCCAGTGCCTTTTTATAGCCATCAAGTAAACCATTAACTGTGGCCCAGTCGCCTGAACCACAGACCTCCATCCGCCAGCCCCAACACCTATTTAGAGCAGGTGGGTTGGGAGAGGGCCGGGGAAAGATTTCCCAACAACCCTGGCCCCAGGGGCTTCCCGCTCTCTAGTGTCACAGTTCCCTGACCTGCCTTCGAGCTCGCACCCCTCCACGCTGTGGGTCATCTTCCTAGGCCTGCAGTCTCTAGTCCGTTCACCCCCACCCCCACCTCCACCCCACCCCCGCGTGCGCACCTGCTCCAGAATGCCGTAGTCGGCATTGCCTTTGAGCACCGCCTTCCTCGTACTGGTAATTGGCATATGAGAAACGCACGTTCCTTTGCGAGCACGATTCTCCCAGGGAGCCAGTGTGTGCCAGGCGAGCCGGGAGAGGTGACCCACGGAAGCTGAATAAAGGCTGGAGAGCCAGGAACCGTCCGTGACCCTGATGCTGATGTTCAGTTTCAGGGGCCAAGTGAGCAAGCTGCCTGGACCCTGCTGCGGGGGGGGGGGGTTCCACCTGAGACAGCCTGGGGCTCCCCAGCCTTGATTCAAGTCCCGATCTTCTCACAGGCTCCAGTCTGGCAGGGAAGACGGAACAGTGACACCCATGATGCAAGGTTACCATGGATCTTTGGGCTCATGTGTGTCACACCAACTTGTATGTAGCAAGTGCCTGTAGGCAGCTGTTGAGTGAATGAACGAACGAACGAACGAATGAATGAATGAATGAATGAGGAAGAGAAGCGGTGAACAAGACAGTTTACTGTGTGCCTGGCCCAGCATGGACAGATAATGCAGGCTTTGGACCGCCATCGCTGCCAAGCTGAGTGCCCCACAGGTGGCCATTTCGGGTTGCTACTTAAAACACCCTGAAGCCAGCCTGGGAAAAGCTTTCAGCGCAGTGCTCTTGGGATTTCCAAGAGAAGTGGTGGGGACGCCCTTGAGACGCTCAAATGCATAAATACTCAAATCCCTTCATTTGAATATAATTTGCATAGAACTTGAGCTCACCCTCTAGCTGGCTTCTAACAGGCATTTGCCCTGTGAGCAGGGGTTCAGAGTCGGAGAGAAGCAGGAGGTGATTGGCATGGAGAAGGATGCATAGGCAGAGGTCAGGCGGTAGGAGTCCCATGTCCTCTGGCTCTTGCAGGAGGGGGTGACACCCATGAAGGGGCGGGGTGTGGGGGAGGCAGAGGAAGCTGGAGCCAGCATGGAAACAGCAGCTTGGAGCAAGCCTCCCCCTCCTTCCTCCAGATCTGCTTGTGACTGGGGGCTGGGGGTTGGGGGGAGCAGAGCCTCTCAAAATATCCCCATGTTCCCCAACCCCACCCCCATCCCCGCTCAGGAACTCTCCTTTCCCATAGCAAATTAGAAACCGCCACGGGATCTTTGCACCTGCCCCTCCCTCCCTGGAGCTCTGTAGAGACAGATACAGGCAGATTCTTCTCCCTGCTTTACAGCTGGGGAAACCGAGGCCTACAGTAGTAGTTTTGGCTTGTCTTTCAGATTGTGGGGTTTCGCTACCTCCAGGAAGCCCTCTCTGACCTCCCTCTCAGGTCTCTTAGACCCAGTTTTTTCACTTCAGAGAACAGTTCTCACTCGTGCTGTTGGGTTCCTTGGATCCAAACTCAGGCCAATTTACCTGCTGAGCCATCTCCTCAGCTCCCGGACGTGCCTTTGAGTCAAGCAGAATTGTAGTACCTCCCGTCTGTCACCCTGATAGTCCAGTGGATGCTGAGGGGCCTTGGGTCACCCCTCCTTCCTCATACTCCTCTGACAAGGGCTATTTTTAAAGCTGCCCTGCAAAGCCCTTAGGTGTTCACCATAGCATCCTCCTCTGGAAGGTAGCAGGCCTGGTGCACCAGCCCAGGCACAGCCTCCTGGCTCCATCACTCACCAACCTAGGTTTCGACTGCCGGAGGTCAGTGCCAGCTGGAGCTAGAGGGGGCTTAGCTGGGCCCAGGGGAGTTTGCAGACCTCAGATAAGCAATACCCCCGGGGACCTCTATGCAGGCCTGTATAAATGTGTACCTCCAACCAGGGGACCCTATGGACCAAGTCCATTATGTGTGTCCACTGTTAAGGCAAGCCATTTGTTTTAACAGGTTTGTTTATTTTATATATGTGAGTACACCGTCGCTGTCTTCAGACACACCAGAAGAGGGCATCAGATTCCATTATGGTTGTGAGCCAACGTGTGGTTGCTGGGACTTGAACTCAGGACCTCTGGAAGAGCAGTCAGTGCTCTTAACTGCTGAGCCATCTCTCCAGTCCGGTTTTAATACTTTTAAAGGTTTGTAAACACCAAAATAAAAGAAGCCACGTGACCTTGACTGTGGCCTTAAAGTCAGCGCCCCAGGTTTCCCAAATAAAAACTCAGAACACCCCACAATGTCCCGCAACACTCCCTATAATGTCCGAGATGCGCTTTCACTAACACCATCCCCCTGCATCTGAAATCTGCGTGGGCGGGGCTATCCTGTGCTAAGTCTGGCCATTCTCCCCACATCCAGAAAGCCTTTTTTTCCCCCTAGCCCTTGCTGACTTTGGTCTTTGACATACAAGCCCCATCGGGAAGGACAGGGGCTGGGGACAATTCTGGGAGCTACCTAAGCCTAGGTGCCTGACATTATGGTGGCGACAGCCTCAGGGTGGTCACCATCACATATGAGCACCTGCCGTGTAGACAGGGGCTCAGGATCCCCATTCAACAAACCCCTGTTCTATCTCTGCCCCTAGAAGGCCTGTGTCGATTTGGTGCAGCTCTGTGCAGCCTCCTGGGGGAAGACATTTTGACTGCAGATTCTGGAATGTTTAGCCAAGTTCTGTGGGCTGGGGCAACAGGTCCCACCCAAGTCAAAGACTTCAACATAACCTGGGCATCTATTTGGAACCTGGCAGAGCTCCAGGTGGGTTGTGGGAAGGCACGGACATGCTGTGGTCATCAAGCCGGGCAGCAGTGGGCCCAGGAACAGCCCTCTGGCTTGGGAGAGCTTCCCAGCTTGCCCCGGCTCTCTCTGGAGATCCGTTCTCCTACGCTGTTTAAATATTTACAGGCGAGAGGGTTGGGGGAGGAAGGGCAGGGCTGGTGTCTGAACGGAGGCAGGTGTGTCGGCCTACGTGGAAGGGCAGGGCTGCGGGCTGTGTCCCTGGGCTGCCTCGAGTGGAGACGTTCACAAAGGCGTGTGAGCGCCCCCTGTGGAGAGTCCGTGCCATCTCACCTCCACTGTGCCTTGTAGATCTGTTTGCCAGCTCTCCCACAGGGCGAGACCCAGCTGGGCAAATCTACTTTGCGGGTTTTTGTTTTGTTTGTTTGATGTTATTGCTGTTGGCTTTTTTTTTTTTCCTTCTGGTTTTAGAAAAGGTCTCTGCCTTTTTACGCCAGGCTCGTCTAGACTGCCTGATCTTCCTGCCACTTCTGAATGCCTGATTTTCAGGACTGTGTCACCATGTCCAGCTCCGGGTGGGCTCCTAGACTGTTTTGTTTTGTTTTGTTGTTGTTGTTGTTGCTGTTGTTGTTCGAGACAGAGTCTCTCTATAGCCCTGGCTATCTTGGAACTCACCCTGTAGACCAGGCTGGCCTTGAGATCAGAGATCTGCCTCTCCAGTGCTGGGGTTAAAGATGTGCACAGCTGGGGATGGGATTTAGCTCAGTGGTAGAGCGCTTGCCTATGCAAGCGCAAGGCCCTGGGTTGGTCCCCAGCTCCAAAAAAAAAAAAAAAAAAAAAAGATGTGCACAGCTACACAAGTCAATTCTTAACTTTTATTTATTTATTTTCTGTTTCTGTTTGTCAGCGCTTATATACGTGCACCACGCAGATGCCTACAGAGGCCAGAAGGTCCTCTGGAACTGTAATTATAGACAATCGTGAGCCACCGGGTGCTGGGACGTAAACCCAGGTCCCTGTAGGAGAGAGGTCGGTAGCCGTAATCACTGAGCCATCTCTCCAGCCCCTCCACCACCCACCAGTTCTTAAGGGTTTCCCAAAGAATGAGCTGCATCATGGGGGAATGCAGCCAGATACCAGACACCCAGTGGTTGCTGGAGAATAAAAGCTTACCGATCGCCTTGAACTCCTGTGGCCTCCCAAAAGTCCCTGCAGGGTGTCACTGATACACCTTGCCCTCCTGTGTCCCAGCCTTTGTCCATGACCTCACTTCCATCCCTTACCCTGCCAGGAGTCTTTGCTGGCCTCCAACCCTCCTCCCAGACTGCTCTGCCCCTGGTCTGTCCGGAGAGCTCCTCTCCCTTACAATGGCACAGCCTCGTGCCTCCTGCTGAAGTGCCCTCCTCCACAGGCTTTGGTGACCTTTTGTGGGAGGGAAGCTTCCACCATGGTGCCATTCACCAGACTTTTTAATTTCTTTTTCTGGCCTTGAGCAGAGCTGGTCATTAACTCCTGCGAAATCATCCAGCTAGACCTGGGGCCAGCGTAGGCGGGAGGGTCTCAGTTGCAGCCACCTCTCACTCTGACCCATGTGAGAGCCCTGGGCTCAGGGAAGATGCTCAACTTCTCTGAGTTTCTGTCAACAGACAGCGCGTGTGTCCAGTCAGGTCAAGGTGCCAATAGGAAACAGGTGGTTCCCCCAAACTGCTCGTAGGAAAAATGAGTTTAAAAAGAGGTTGTTGGCTAAAGAGGGAAGGGGACCAGGAGACATCAGGCAGGTGAGGGAAGAGCAGGAACAAGGAACCAGCACCACCCTTCATGATGGTGTATGGGGAGGAGGGAAAAGAGGGCAGAGGAGGCAACCTTGCAGGGACAAGCCTCAGTCAAGGGTCCTTTCTTCCTGAGGAAGCTTGGACAATGCCTTCTCTCATAGTCCCTGCCACCTCTTCCCACTGAAAAATGTGGAACACCTTACCCACCATCCCTGGTCTTCTCTTCCTTTCTAATATTCCAGTGCAGTTTAGGCACAAGTGAGCATTGCCCAGATTGGTGAACACTGCTAACCTGGGTCACAGAAAACGAGTGCTAAGGGAGGGGCCAAGACTTGAGCTGAGCCTCTGTGTTTCCCTGGGCCTCTCCTCTGGCCCAGATCTTTGGACCCGAAGCCCCCAGGGTGGCCTGTCTGTCTCCATCCTCACACCTCACTCTCTCAGTGTGTACATGCAGGAGCTGACCAAGAGACCGAGGCTCCTCTTCATGTCCCGCTGTGGTTTCAGGGTCTTTTGGTCCCGTGGTTTCCTGTGTCTCTCGCCTGTGGTTCCCTATCTCAGCAGTTCCGGGTGGGGATTGATTCAGCACCAAGGACAGGGGCGCGAGCAGAGGCAGACAGAGGATGTGGTCCTCTTTGAATGCTTCAGGGGAGCTGGGAATGCCCTTCAAAGATGCTCAAGGGGGACGAAGGTGCCAAATCTCACACCCCACAGATGTCAGAGCTGGGCCACCTGGGAAGGAGTAGAGTCTGGAAGAGGAAGCCACTAGGTTAGCCGGGTGGTTCAGTCAAAGGTACAGAGAGGAGAGTCCTGGCGCTGCAGATAGTGGGTGCTTTCATTCGCTTGGGCTGCTGTAACAGAATCCCACAGGCAGGTCGCCATGCAAGGCAGAGATGTGCTGTCTTGAAGCTCTGGAGGCTGTGAAGGAAGGTTGAAGTCCAAGCCTCTCCTCTTGGCTTCTAGATGCAATTTTCTCTCTTGCATCTTCTCTCTGGACTGTCCCGTGACCCTGTTTCCCTCTTTCTATGGAGACACTGCTCGTACTAGACCAGGGACCACTCCATGAGCTAACTTTAAAGGTTTTCTTTACAAATACGATCATATTCTCAGTCAGTAGGAGGCAGCGTTTTACGATAACCAGTCTGGGGGTGGGGAGGGGAGATACAACCCAGCACACGGCCAGTGACTTGTCACAGCCAGAGAGTCTGGGGTGCAAGAGAAATATCAAGGGAGAGAATGGAAGGAGATGAGACATTCTGGGAAATAGAGTTGGGGATGGCTGAGGGTGCCCAATGATAGGTAACAGAATTCACCAGGGCTGTTCTTTGCTCTGACCGAGCTCTGAGCCCTCAGAGAAAGCTGGGGACTTGCCACATGTCCAGAGGAGGTTCATGGCTTCCTTTGGGGACACAGAGCAGATGGGACCCAGCGTCTCCACACATGGGCAGCAGGGCTGCGTCAGAACAGCCCCAGCGGGGACAGGCAGATGGCCGCCTCTGAAGAAGAGGGACATTGGCAGCAGAGCCTTACCTACAGAAGACAGAGTAGACACTGCAGGGGCCTGGAGTAACACACTGTGGGCATGTCATCCAGTTAGCAGAGTCCCTCAGCTAGACCACCTGGGCAGGAAGACTGGGCCAGGACTCAGAGGACATTAGCCTGCTAGAGCCGTGCTCACACAGTCAGCAAGCTACGGCCCAGCCGCCAAGTTTAGCTTGCTTGCTTTAATTTGTTACTCGTGTACTTTTCTTCTTACATTATTTATTGTGTGCGGGTGTGCATGCCGAGGTCAAGGGACAGCTTGTGAAAGCCCATTCTCTCCTCCCACCACGTGGGTGCCAGGGATCGAACTCAGACGGTCACGATTGGCAGCAAGCACCTTTACCCACACAGCCATCTCGCCAGCCCAATTATGTCATTTTATCTCTGCAGCAATCTTTCCTTCCTTCTGGGTCCTGGGCTTATTTCTTCCCATTTGCTAATTCCCAGGGCGTAAAGGTAAGCTGTCGTGCGAGGTCTTCCTTCTTCTGCCACCGTGCTTTCCTGCTATAGTCTCCCCTCAGCTCTGTCCTTCCACATGTCTTGGCATGCAGTGTTTGCTCACACTTACCTCAGGATGCCTTCTAATGTCTCCTGTAGCTCCTCTGACCCATCAGCAATTTCCTTTCCGCAAATGTGTAGGTCTTGCCCCCTGCTCCTGACATCCTGTTTCATCCCAGTGTGATTCGCATAAAAGATTCAGGTGGAGGCGTGGCTCACTGGTGGAGTGCTTGCCTGGCACGTGTGAGGCCCTGGGTTCGAATCATAATCGCACCTTTGAAACAGGGCAATTTCACGCCGGGTTCCTGTTGAGAACACTTCCTAGCGAAGCTGGACTGGAAGAGCTGGGTGCTGTCCACAGGGCTGGTGCTGATAGGGGCGGACTGGCTGCAGCTGCCATCCCGCCTCGGAGCACTTAGTGCTGTGTAACAGAGTGCCAATGGTGCTCTATCCTGTCTGTACCTCCAGAAAGCAAGCTGCAGGAAGAGGAGGGGGCAGCAGGGTCCGAGGGCAACACCCCTGTCAGGCAAGCGTGTGGTGTGCCACAAGAACGCAGAATGGCGAACCTCTGCGTGGGGATCCAGGACGTAGCTACTCCGGCCTCTTGTTAGAGGTCTTGGGGTGGATTTCTGGGACAGGCCTTTGGATCACCTTTTTACCTCAGTCTCAAGGTGGGGAAACTGAGGCCCAGAGGGACAGTCTTTGCTTAGATTAGACCATGCCTCTGGGGACAGTGGGAGGTAAGCCCAGGGAAGCCAGAGGGCATTCCAGTCCCTCAGGTAAGAACGGTTCACAAAGCCAGCTATCCTTTTCCTGAGTAACCTCGACTGCCTTCCCAGGAGTCACTCAGCATGGTGTATCCCAAGATGGGATTTCATTCTGTTCCATCCCTCCCTCCCTGGCAGGTGGGCTCTCCTGAGCCTCTATTTTCCAAAACCTGCTGGGTCCCACGTAGGGACTTGAACCCATCTTTCCTAGATCCCACAACTGACCATCCCCATGCTGCCCACTTCACTCCTGTATCTTCAGACTCACAGAGTTACCATGCGCCCACAAGTCCTTTACCGAGCACATAATATGCGTTGCGGATAAGGCAAAGGCAAAGCAGGGGGACTTGTATTCTGGAGGGGAGACGCAGGCAGGACGCCACAGGAATCAGAGCTCAGACCTGGACCCATGCTGAGTTCTTCACAGGCTCTCTGGTGGGCAAGGGAAGGGAACAATTCTGGTAGTTGTGTGCAGGACGGTACATTTTGCGTGACCTCTGGAAGAGGTGACAGACCTCCACGCAAACTAAGTGAAATGGGCACAGATCTGCCCCATGCCAAGAGGCTGTGGAAGGAAGAGGGGTTTACCCAAACACCCCAGCAGCCTGCAAACACTCTGGTGGGAGAATTGCGAGCCCGGGGGGTGCAGCACACCCCATCCAGTCGGCCTCTCCTCCACCCCCCTATGTGCCCTGCAGGTGAAGCAGATCATGGAGGAGGCTGTTACCCGAAAGTTCGTCCACGAGGACAGCAGCCACATCATCTCCTTCTGCGGTGAGTTGGTGACGGCCGCAGCGGAGGCAGTGAGGAGCAGCTTCCTGGCTGGGCTGCAGCAGAGGAGGTGTACCTGTGAGGCAGCTCTTGCGTCATGCTGGGCTTTGTGACTCCCAGGTTATTTTGGGATGCGGAGGGCACTCCGCAGGAGGAAGTGGATTTGGGAATGCAGAGCTGTGAGTTAGGTGTGTGTGTGGGGGGGTCGCCCCCTGTGTCCTGTGGAGGGCTCCCTTTACCCTGACTCATCCTGTTGTTGAGGCACAGGATGGGTAAAGGATGGAGCTAAAAGGGTGCCAAGGGCTGGGGCTGGGCTTGGTTGGTAGAGCGCTCCCCTCAAATGCTCAGCACCCCAGATTCCACCCACAGCATCCGGTAAAGCCAGGCACTGTGGTGCATACCCGCCACCCTAGCATTCCAGTGGTGGAGGCAGGAGGATCACAGGTTTAAGGTCATCCTCAGCTATGTATTGGTTCCTGGCCAGCCTGGGCTACAGAGGACCCAGTAACGGATAATTGGGTATGGGGGATAAGCAGCCTCCAAGGTGTCTTGAGACTCCCATTTAGTAGACGGACCTTTGAAGGCTTGGAATCTGCTGCAAGCTGACCCTGCTCAGGAGCAGACAGGTTCCTACTGTTCCTGGATGTCGGCCAGAGACTGGGCTCCCGGTGCCTGCAGTCACCTCATGCTCATGGCAGGGGGTGGGGAGGGGACCTGAAGCTCATGGCGGGTGTTTTGAATCGGGAGCTCCGTCCAAGAAGGTTCTCTTCTTGGAACTTTAGCACATGGAATGTCTCACCAGTAGTGCACAGCGGGGTCCCCTCCCATGATCGTGGCCTGGGAAGATGCCTGAGCACGGACACCTAGCCATCCTGCCAACCCCCATCCATGTGGCTGGGCACCCGTGACTCTGGCTTCACATGGAGCGTAAGGGTGGGGGGGGGGGGGGGGGGGGGGGTGGGGGGGGGGTGGGGTGGGGTGGGGGGGGGGGGGGTGGAACCTCATCCTTTGTAGCAGGCACAGCAGGGTTCGCATCCTCCCTCATGTCCCAGTCTGCTTTATACTGCTGGTGACAAACACCAAAAGCAACGTGGGAAGAGTTATTTCAGCTTGGAGTCTGGGCAGGAACCTGCGCAGGTCGGGAACTCAAGCAGAGCAGGAACCTGGAGGCAGGAGCTGATGCAGAGGCCATGGAGGGGTGCTGCTTACTGGCTTGCTCAGCCTGCTTTCTTATAGAACCCAGGACCACCAGCAGGAATGGCCCCACCCACAATGGGCGGGGCCTTCGCCAATCGATCACTAATGAGTAAAAGGCTGCACAGGGCTTCCTGAAACCGAGTCTTGTGGAGGTGTTTCTTCAATTGAACTTTTCTCCTATCAGATGATTCTAGCTTGTGTCAAGTTGACACAAAATGTAGCTTGGACAACAGTGATAGATGGACAACGGTGGCAAGGAGCAGAGTGAGGGTGGTGGTAGTGGTGAGGATGGTGATGGTGGTGATAGACGATGGTGACAGTGGAGGTGATGGTAAGGGAGCTGACAATTGTCACAATGACAGCAGCTGTTGATGGTGACCCACGGTTACTACTCACTGTGCACACGCTCTTTCGAGGGGAGGTTAAGGCAGAAAGAGAGGGCGTGATCTCCCACAGCCACACGGCAGGGCTGATGGGATGTGGAGAGGTGGCGGACCTTGGCCCCGTGCACGTGCGCGTTAGCCGCCAACCTCTCTTGACTCCTTTGGCGCACCTGACAAGCTGGCACGGGTGCGGTTTCTCTGCACTGTTGTCGCTCTCGGTGCTGGGGACTGTACACAAGAGACAGGACAGCTAGCGACCACCGTGTCCCCCCAGCGGCCGTGGAGGCCTGCGTGCTGCATGGGCTGCGGAGGAGGGCGGCCGGCTTCCTGCGAAGCAACAAGATCGCGGCGCTCTTCATGAAGGTGGGCAAGGGCTTCCCTCCGGCCGAGGAGCTGAGCCGCAAGGTCCAGGAGCTGGAGCAACTCATTGAGAGCGCGTAAGTGTGTGTGTGGGGGGGGCACTGGGGGCACGTCAGGGCGAGCCTGGAGGGCGTGAGTGTGCAGGGGCGTGGCTGGGGCAAGCCTGGAGGGCAATGCTTGGTCCCCTCAGCAGGAAGAAAGTCACACCACCTGCCTCTCTTCCTCCACCTCCCTTTCTCCCTCCCCCTCCCCCTCTGCCTTCCTTTTTGCTCCTCAGACATACCAGCCTTCCCCACACCAAAACCTTGGCACATGCTCTGCCCTCTGTCCTCTGACCTTCCCTGTTACCGCTCAGCTCTCCCCCTAGCTCTGTAAGTGCCAAGGCACTCTCACCTCCGTCCTTCACAACCCTGCCCCGGTTACTTCACACTCAGCTGAGTTGTGGTCCTGAAGTGCCCCCCTGAGTGTATTCTTTCCTACCGCCGGTCTTAAAGGCGAAACCAGATCCAGGGCCTGCAAGAGAACGTGCGGAAGCTGCCGAAGCTACCCAACCTGTCCCCGCTGGCCATCAAGCACCTGTGGATCCGCACCGCCCTGTTCGAGAGGGTCCTGGACAAAATCGTCCACTACCTGGTGGAAAACAGCAGGTGAGAGACCGACGCTTGCGCTCTGCCGCCACCCGCTGGCCATTCTGGGAACCGCGCCCTCGAGAATTAATGGTTTTTTTTCCCCCCCACTGAGGTTTGAAAGGCTTGAACAAAAGCTTTCTGCATGTGTGACCCTGAGCTAACTAGCTTGAAAGCTGGAGAGGATTCAGGTGCTGAAGAGCATTGTGCAAACGGGGACTTCACATTTAGGGCAAGATAAAGGGATCTTGGATGCCGTCCTTCTGCGATGTTCCCTACTTGGTAGCTGTTGGACCGCAGAACAGCCAGTCTCCCTCTGTGTGCCTTAGTGCTAAAAAGCACGGGGTGATTTACAGAGAAGATGTAGAAATGATTCTAGCGGGCCACGGGTTGTTGAAAATACACAACGAGGCTAGACCCTTCCAGATTAATCTGATGTCAATGTTTTACAGTGTGAGACTTTTTGACCAGTTCCCATCCTGATAATCACAGTTACAGATCATTGTAAGCCACCACGTGGGGGCTGGGAATCGAACCCGGTTTCTATGAGAGCAGTGGGCACTTAACCGTGGAGCCGTCCCTCCAGCCTGAACCAACTTTTACGTCTCTCTATTGATATTTACGTGTTAGATGAATTTTCAAAGAACTGAGAAATCATTGCACCGTGTTGCTCGCAAACAAGCGAATCCCCAAACTTTTAGCATGAGCACTCTGTTGATGGTGTCACACATCTAACAGAACCAGATACCAGAGGTTTGGGGCTGGCGTTTGGCTTAGGGTGGGGCAGTCTGTTAGCATAGTCTTTGGGTCTGTACTAAGGCTAGGCAGCGTTTTCTTGCCTTGGTAACAGGACAGTGTCACCTGAGAGCCTGACCTCTGACTCTTTCGCTCTCCTAAAGTCCTCGCGGCTGTGTGGCGAGCCGGTGCCGGTGAGTTCCAGGCCAGGCACCTTTCATCAATTGCTTTGCTCAGCCTGTGAAATACAGTTATTTCACAGCTGAGTCCCTCAGCCGGGCGAGCTAGTCCGCCCACGTGCGCCCTCCGGTGTTCGCCTTGCAGACCTGCATGCCCTTTCCTTCCAACAGTAAATATTATGAGAAGGAGGCGCTCCTGATGGACCCGGTGGACGGACCCATCCTTGCATCTTTGTTGGGTAAGAGTTCCGGTGTGGGCTGCATTTGGTCCTTTGTTCTTGGAGCTCAGGACTTGTCTCTGCTGCGGTGTCTTCTTGCTGAACTCTGGGGCATCCTCACTGCCTGTAGGGAAATGAGAGCTCTGAGGGAGCCCATTTTTGAGGCAGTTGGGTGGGAGCACTTTTGGGGCCTCCAGGTTCCCAGCCCTGTGTGCTCCACAGTGGGGCCGTGTGCCCTAGAGTATACCAAGATGAAGACTGCAGACCACTTCTGGACTGACCCCTCAGCCGACGAGCTGGTCCAGAGACACCGGATCCACAGTTCACATCTGAGACAGGATTCACCCACCAAGCGGCCGGCGCTCTGTGTGAGATGGGTGGGCAGTGTGAGGGCCTCTGGTAGGGTCTAGACTTGACCTTGGGGCAGGCAGGGAACAGGGCGGGAGTCCTAACGGCCACTCACTGCCTCATCCCTCTTTCTCTCCTGTGCTGATACCAGATCCAGAAGAGGCATTCCAGCGGCAGCATGGACGACCGACCATCCATATCTGCCCGGGACTATGTAGAATCTCTGCACCAGAACTCCAGGGCCACCCTGCTCTACGGAAAGAACAATGTTCTGGTTCAGCCAGTGAGTTCCGGTGTCCTATGTCATGTTCTGAGGGTTTGGGTACAGGTTATGAGGGCAGGGAGGTCCATTTATTCATCCATTCACCTTACTCTTCTTTTTTTTTAAAAAAATATTTTATTTATTTATTATCTATGAGTACACTGTAGCTGTCTTCAGACACACCAGAAGAGGGCATCAGATTTCATTACAGATGGTTGTGAGCTACCATGTGGGTGCTGGGATTTGAACTCAGGACCTCGGGAAGAGCAGTCGGTGCTCTTAACCACTGAGCCATCTCTCCAGCCCCACCTTACTCTTAATGTATGTACCTACATACCCATCCGTTCACTCAAGTATTCACCAACAACTCCATCTATCCATCAATTCATCTATCAGTATAGCCATCTACCTGTGAATGGTGTCGTTTCATTTACCCAGCAGTGTCTGCATCCATCCATCCATCCACCCATCCATCCACCTACCCATCCACCCATCCACCCACCCACCCATCCACCCATCCATCTATCCATCCACCCACCCATCCAACCACACATCCACCCATCCATCCACCCATCTACCCATCCATCCATCCATCCACCCACCCATCCACCCATTCATCCAACCATCCATCCATACATCCATCCACCCATCCATCCACCTACCCATCCATCCATCCACTCACCCACCCACCTATCCATCCATCCATCCATCCATCCATCCATCCACCCATCCACCCATCTACCCATCCACCTACCTATCCACCCATCCATCTACCCACCCACCTATCCAACCATCCACCCACCCATCCATCCATCCATCCATCCATCCATCCATCCATCCATCCATCCATGTACCTGTCTATCTCCTCACTCACTCACTCGCTCAATCTCTCCATCCCCCCATTTTCCAACACCTACATATCTATATAACGTGCACACATATTTGCTTGCCCACCCATCTGCCCACTCATCGTCTCTCTATTCAACCTCCCACGTGTCTATTTGCCAGTAAACTCTCATCCATCTGCCCAGTCCCCTGTATCTCTATCCCTACATCCACCCGGCTGTGATCCATCATCTAACCACTGACACAGACATGTATACACACATGCATATGTCAATCCACACATACATCTCTATCTCAGTGCACATGGCAATATCTCTAGCTGGCTGCCCTGCCCGTCACCTCTTCCATTCTTCACATCCCCTCATCCTTGTTGATCTTTCTGTGTGTATAGCTATGCACCTTCTGTCCACCCACATGGCTGTCCACTTCTTTTCTAGTCTATTCCTACATCTCTGTTCCCAGGCCATCTGCCTGGCTAGGAACTCTTGCTGTCACTCAGCAAACATTTAGCCAGATGCTGTGTGTGGCAGAGGTGTGGTATTATGAAGGTGGCCCTCTTCCTGGATGACACCTGCCAATGTTTGCTGTGATGTGCCTTGGGCTGCGCTAACCGTAGAGATGAGAGAGAAGCCCAAACAAGGGGCAGAATTACCATTTGCTCCCACAACAGCTACTTCTATGAATCTGTTGCCTTCTGTGCTCCATCTATCTGAGCAAAAGGGGGGGGGGAGTGTGAGGCATGAGCAGCCCCTGCCCTGAGGGGGCTGCCCTTTGCTGTCTTCTCCTCAGGGTCATTGGGTCACAGTCAGTGTGGTGTTCTGGTACTGCTGGAAGGAAGCAGGAAGCGGTCCTAGCTCTGTGGTCACAGCCTTAACGGCTGGGTGACCCTGAGCATGTTGTTTTGCCCTGTGGGCTGTCATACCTGTATCCCAGTGGGCACAAGGCTCTTATATCTTTGATTTAGCAAGCAATGAACTTAAGATGTAGCCAATTTTCAAATAAACCAACTAGAAACTTCAAATGCTAAGAGCTGGGGTCCAGTATGGTCAAGGTTCCTTCTGGAGCTGGGAGGAGGAGGAGGAGGAGGAGGAGGACGGGGAGGGGGAGGGGGAGGGGGAGGAGGGGGAGGAGGAGGAGGAGGAGGAAAAGAGGAGAGAACGAATATGAATCATCAAGATATTGAAACAGGACTATGCCAGGTTCTGACCGCAGAACTGCGTGGTTTCCCTGAACCATATATGGCTCACAAAACCCAAAGGACTTCCTGTCAGTCCCTTGACACAAGAAGTTTGGTGGCCTCTGACCCAGCAGTTCTGTGAAGTACACACTGTTCACTGTCATCTCCATCGAGGGTCCGAAGGCCCGTGGAACATGACTTCTCTGCTTTCCAAGGGGATCTGGGATGGGTTGACCTGGAGAGACGAGGCTGTCACCCTGTTCTCAAGTCCAAGTCACAATAGCTTTGCCTTTCAAAGCTGAATCACAGGTTCCTCTGTTGGGAGACATTTAAAATGCACTCGTGTGTGTTCTACCTGCAAAATAGCAGCCCTGCCCGAGCTCAATCGAGGGACTGATTGACTGAGCCTGTGTGCGATCAGGCCCTCAGCAGCCGCTTCACAGCTGTGAAATGCCACGGGCGACCAGACATCCCCAAGTAGGAGATGGATAAGACAGGAGTGGCAGGGCATCCTTCCTGGAAGAGAGATGGGAACATTTTCTTGCCCACCCACTGACTTGGGATAATGGGAAGTGGGCGAGATGTTCCATGGGCAGATTCTGGGCAGGTAGAGGGTCAGGCTGCTGGACGGAAGTATGGTGGGAGGTGCTTGGAGTGAGGGATTCTGGGTAATATCTATGGAGATGGATTACAGGTGGTTTTCTCCGCTCATTTGGCTCAGTGTTGATGGGCTTCTGAGAGGTTGCCGAAAACAACCCAACCTTTTGATTCTGCTTCTGCAACCTTGAGGCAAGGCTCAGGCCTGTGTCCACCAGAGTCCGGCAACATGACCAGGCCTGAGTTCTCCTCTCTCTGCAGAGGGATGACATGGAAGCCGTGCCAGGATACCTGTCTCTGCACCAGACAGCTGATGTCATGACCTTGAAGTGGACACCCAATCAGTTGATGAACGGGTCTGTGGGGGACCTGGACTACGAGAAGAGGTAAGAGACCATCAGTCTAGTGCGCCACAAGCCCTTCTACTCTCCTACACACGGAGATGCTCTCTCTTCAGGGAAAGACAGCCCAGCCTGGTGCGTGACCTGGTTGTTATGGTTACCTGGCCCGGCCTCCCTGCTGCTGTGGCCCTAGAAGGAACACCAGTCTTGAGAGCACCTGGAAACAGGACGCAGGGCCTCGGGAGGAGGCGTGGTCAGCTGCTCACATCCATGAGTTTTATTCTCCGGGCCCAGTGAGATGACTCAGTTCCTCAAAGCCTGGGTTCTATTCCTGGAACCCATCTGATGGAAGGAGAGAACCTGACTCCTTCATATTTCCCTCCGACCTCCACTCCCACTCGTTCAAATGGTATGCACCCACCACACACACACACACACACCCCTAAATAAACAAATAAAAATGTAATTTAAAGAATTTGTAAATGCACTCCCAGGCCTATCGTTAAGTGTAAGGATAGCAAATACCTGTAAATGGCACCTCAGCAAGCAAGCTGTGAGGACACAGGGGACTGAATAAGAACTAGCCCCGCCCCTCCCAGCGATGTCACTTCCGTATCCCCCAGTCTCAGTTTCCCCAGCTGTACTTAGGGTGTAGGAGTGGAGTCCTTCACAGAAGGTGCCAGAAGTGGGTTGCAGCTGCTCGCGTGATGCCTGTGTTCATCCAGGTTCTCCCAAGAGCGGGTCCCACAAAAGGATTGATGAACGAGAGATTTCTTCAGGGAAGGATCTGGGGGAGCTTAGGGCAGACACAGAAGAGGAAGGAAGGTCACATAGGAAGAGTATCGGTCAGAACAGCTGGGGATGCTGGGCTGGATGGGCCTGGACCACACCCATGTGCTCAGACCTGGCTGGCATCACGTCACCTTGATGGGAGTATGGTGGATCTGCACAGGGTGTGGAGGCTGTGAGGTGCTGCTGAACTCCACTTCCTGGTACAGGATCTCTGCATGGTTGCATTCCTGGACTACCACAAAACCTACATTCCCAGGTACCCCCTCACATGCTGTTGTGTTGTGATAGGGGAATAACTTATTTCAGGATCGTCGCAGGTCCTGAGCTAGAAGCATATACTAAGTCAGTACTCGGAGAGACCGTGTCGCAAGCACTGTGTTCTGAGCTGACCGTGTGAGGGGCTCTGGGTCAAGTCCTTCAAATGAAATATTCCCTTAAATCCTCATAGAAACACTACAGTAGAGATCTTATTAGCGTACCCATTTTAGAAAAGCTGGGGCTATAGAGTCCTCATTTTTATATCAGGGGAAACTGAGGCTCCTCAAATCAGACTTTTGGCCTCTGTAAGGTCAGAACTGGGAGAGGCCATTCTGGCTTCTGCCCATAGCTGCACAGTGGCTGCATGGCTCTGAGCTAGTACCTATGTTTAACTTCTAGGTACAAAAAGTCAAGCTCAAGCGACTGAACCATCTGTCCAATGATTCAAAAAACCCAGGGGTGGGAGACCCCAGGCAATTGAATAGCCGTCCCTGAACCCACCATGTCTCTTGCCTCTGCCTTCCTGCCTGCCCACCCTGTACTCAGACAGGTCTCGCATGGTTCAGAACGTCCCCGGACAGCAAGAAGCTCTCCCTGGGCTATCGAAGCATAAACCTAGCATTTCGCACATGGTGCTTGAGTCACGGTGCCAATCCTGCATTAGTCACTGTGACCGGTCAGTGCTGATTGGTCAGCGTGGGTCACATGATCACCCCTGAGTGCCTATTGGCCAATCTGGGTCAGGTGATCATCCCGGAATCCTGGGCTAGAGACTTGGCGGAGTCTGGCTCGGGTAACCATGTAGACAGCGAGAAGGGAGTTTTATTCAGAAAGTTGTGGTAATAGGATCAAAAGAAGGGGAGGGCGGCTGGACAGGCTGGGGACACAGATGGCTAGCACAAGTGGGTGAGAGGGCAGTCTGGCTTCGTACAGTCTCCCCCACTTCCCCTTCCAGTGTCTACTGGGACTATGCTGTGACCATCCGCTTAGAGGAGATAGTTTACCTGCACTGCCACCAACAAGGTAGGGACCCTGGGGACAGCAGGTGGCTGGGCATCCATTGTGGTTCTCTATCCCTGCTCCCTGCCACACCCCGTTCACTCATTTACAGTTATAAGACACTCGGGTGTGCCTCCTGAGTGTGCCTGCTCTGAATCATTGCAACCACTCAGTGATGGGGGCCGGGGGACGGATATGTAGGATCGCACCTACACATATATATATAAAATAACGCTGAATGTTGGCTAAAGAGAGAGGATAGAAACCAGATCTTTGTGACTCCGAAATCAGTGGTCTGCAGACCAGAGATCAGTAACCATTATAGTCCCTCAAAGCCAGACGTACATCTAGAATAAGCAGAGTGGGCCGAGCTTGTCTAGGCACAGAACTCGACACTTTAATCCCCTTTAGTAGAACGAGCAGACCTCTGTTCAGATCCAGGCTTTGCAGCTTAGCAACTATGTGACCTTAGGGGTGACATAAAACCTCTCGAAACCTCGGTTTTGTCCCTTGTAGAATAGGGAAGGGACAGCCAAGCCTCACAGGGATGTTCCGGGTGTTACAGTAAGACAGCACTTTTAACACACAGTATGGCTCTGGGGGTGAAGGCACGTGTTTGCAGAGTGGGGGCCGCACCATGCTTTGTGGTGACATCCTGCCATCCTCTCTTCTCCGGTGGTGGCAGTGGACAGCGGCGGGACCGTCGTGCTGGTGAGCCAAGATGGAATCCAGAGGCCGCCCTTCCGCTTCCCCAAGGGCGGGCACCTGCTACAATTCCTCTCCTGTCTGGAGAATGGGCTGCTTCCGCACGGGCAGCTGGACCCACCGCTTTGGTCACAGCGAGGAAAGGTGAGGGGTTGGCTGTGGGGGGGCTGGAGGAGGCTGGGGGATGCCAGCTGTGGGGTATCACTGGGTCCTGCTGTGACTTGGGCTCCCGCGCCCCCCCCCAGACCCTCAGTGATGCCAGGCTCGGGGTGAGGTGGCTTTCTGAGGTCTGCCGCGGGATGCCCTCCTGCAGGGGAAGGTGTTTCCTAAGTTGCGCAAGCGGAGCCCACAGGGGTCCTCTGAGTCCACATCTTCAGACAAAGAGGATGATGAAGCCACAGATTACGTGTTCCGCATCATCTACCCCGGCACGCAGTCTGAGTTCGGTAAGCGGCCCTGGGCCCTGAGGTGACCGGCTCCTCCTGAGAACCACTCCAAAAGTTACCCACGGGAGGCAGCAGGGCTGGGTTCTGGAACCAGCAAAGGGCACCCAAAAACTTAAGTGTTCCGGTGTCTTCCACCTCCCCCAAAGTGAAACCAATAGCCACTCCTTATTCATCTAGTAAAGCCACCACAACGCGGGAGGGGACAGTAACGATGACAGTGGCCTGGGCTCCGGGACCCGGCTTGCTTGACATGGGCAGGTTTCTTTCCATCCCTCCCTGACCTCCTTTTTCCTCATGGGTGAAATGGGTTGTTTCTAGGGTCTGCTACAGGCGTTCAGCATACATAGCAGGCACATTCCATGCGAATGGTCCCTTGTCAGGACCTTACTTCTGGTTACAAGGAGTCAGTGCAAGCATAAGGATCTGCATTCAAGTATCTAATAAGATCGGAGCCTGACTACCCATGTCCATAACTGCAGTCCTGGGGGTCAGGAACCTGCAAATCCCTTGCGTTCCCTGGCTAGTCAGCCAAGATGAGCCTTTGATTTAGAGAGAGACCTTCAACAGAAGAAAGTACCCCAGATATTGCTCTGGCCTCTGCACACAACCATACTGTATTCAGCATGCGCGCATGCACACTACACACACACACACACACACACACACACACACACACACACACACACACGAAGCCGGGCATGGTATAGTGGCAGGCACTTGTTACCCTAGCGCTAGGGAGTCATAGTCGGGCACTAGCCAGCCTGGGTCTCACTGGCCTGCCAATTTATGCTGCTTGCCAAGTTCTGGGCTAGTGAAAGACTGTCTCAAAAGCCAAAATACATGGTTTTGGAGAACACTTGGGGCTGACCTCTGCCCTCCACACACATGTGCACAAACATGTACAGACATCCACATAGCCTTGTGCACCTGCACATACACACATATACACACACACATACATACACACACACACACACACACACATATATATATATACACATACACACACACTCCAAGTGCACCTGGATACACACACACACACACACACATACACATACATACACACACACACACACACACATATATATATATATACACACACACACACACACACACACACCCAAGTGCACCTGGATACATACACACACACATACACACACACACATATATATATATGTATATATATATATATATACACACACACACATACACACACACACTCCAAGTGCACCTGGATACACACACAAACACACACACATATGACTGGATTAAGCCAGGTGTGATGGATACCATTCATCTAACATCCATGAGGCTGAGGCAGGAGGATTGCACATTTGGGGTTATCTAGGGCTGCTCGGTAAACCTGTCTCTTAAAGAGAAACAGTCCCTGCTGCTGCTGCTAACGTCACTGTTCTGAGCCTCTATGCTGCAAAATGAGGACAGTTGCCTTCTTTACATGTCACCAAGGGTGAAGGGCAAGCCTGGTCTAGTGCCTGGCACAGGGTGAGCACTGTATAAGCGCCAGTTTTTCCTCCTCTGATTGGCACGACGTATGTGGGAGCTGTGTGGAGCAGGGTGGGGAAAGGGTTAGAACCCCGGGGAATTGGTTTCTCTAGTGGCCTCGTCTCTCCCACCTTAGCCTCCCTCCCCCTCACTGACTCTTTTTGTTTTCTGTCTCAAGTTACCCTTGACCTCTTGGGCAGCCCCCGGCCCATGTCCGTTGGCCCTGCCTGGATGATGCTAGCAGCTGGCCACTC
This sequence comes from Rattus rattus, assembly GCF_011064425.1. NCBI lineage: Eukaryota > Metazoa > Chordata > Mammalia > Rodentia > Muridae > Rattus > Rattus rattus. The sequence continues at coordinate 40,691,688 of NC_046169.1, forward strand.
TGTCCTGGTGGTGGCCAGGGGGCTCCAGTGGGCACAAACCAGAGGGTGCCAGACCATCCCCACAAGGAGTGTGAAGGAGCAGTCCCCCAGTAATGTCTGGTTCCCCTTCCCTGGGGGCTGGGTGACACTTCAGCCATGTCCCCATTTGCGTCTTGTTCCCAAGGAAGATGGAGAGGGATGAGCAGCCCTGTGCCCCCCCAGTACCCACTCTGTCCTGCAGAAGGCAGCCATATGCCCCCCCCAGTACCCACTCTGTCCTGCAGAAGGCAGCCATATGCCCCCTCAGTACCCACCCCACAGAAGGCAGCTGTTAGGTTCTGTGACTCACTGGCTTATGGTTGCTCACCCTCTACCTCCCTGAGACAGGCTGAGAACCAGGGCATTTTCTGGCCAGCACAGTGATGAGTCTGTGAGAGGAGGGGGCGTGGAGCCAGTCACCATCAGCAGGTACAAGAGCCTCATTCTGCAGCTAGCACTCTTCTCTGTCTAGTGGGTTATGATGACCCAGTCAGCCTCTGAGCTCTGATGACAAGGAGAGGGGACAAGTGTCTCTCCCACTCAGGGATCAGAAGAGCCTATGAGAGAACAGTTGTCCTAAGAGGTCATAACAGGTGAGAAAATGACCACCTGTCCCATGTCCTGGAGTAGGGACCAGCACACCCCAGCCCAGGGGCCAAATCCAGTGCCCACTCTGTACAGCCAATGAGCTGGGCTTCAAGTCCTTGACTGGAAAACAGCAAAAGGAAGCCAGGTGTTGAGCCAGCAAGAAGCCACAGAGAGTAAAGGCGTTGCCACCGTACCTGTCAACCTGAGTCCAATCCCTGGAATCTACACCATACACAGAGAGAATCTATAACAAGTTGGGTGCATTTGAGGGTTTCGTCTGCAGGACGTCAGTGGTGCTAGACAGGCATGTGGCTTTTTATGGAGTCAGCTGTTGAAGGTGATTTCTACTTTAGAAGTGTGAACAATGTTGCTACCTTCGCTAGCCAGGCTCCCTGGCCCTGGAACTGCCCATGTATTGGGAAGAGCGTCCTCCCTTCTGACCACACAAGCTCCTGTGAAGGACTATGTCTAGGAACTTAGGCTCCCCAGCCTTACCCCCGGAAGTGTCCAGTAGGTCCCCCTTCCCTAATGTCACCTTCCTGTGAACAGGACTGAATGGGGATGTGGCGAGGTGAGGTTCTCTGCACTGGGATAGGTCTGTCTTCTGGCCCTGCGCCCCCTCCTCTCCCTTCCCCTCTCCTCCACTCTGCTCTGCAGCCAGAACCTCTGGATCTTGGTGGTGGCTTTCACTGGATCAGGTGGACTCAGAGACGATGACGTCAGATTGTGGTTGGGCACTTTGGGACTGTCACACTCAGATCCTCCCTCTCCCTGAGCCAGCTTTGGGGGTGCTGCTTGCTTTGGGGTGAGGTTTCTGTAAAACACATGGGTTTAACCAAGGTTATTGCTGGCCCCTTTTCTACCCACCATCCACCACAGTGCCCCAGGACCTAATGGACGTCTCTATGAACAACCTTCCATCCCTATGGCAACCCAGTCCTCGGAAGTCCTCCTGCTCTTCCTGTTCACAAAGCGGCTCAGCTGACGGCAGCTCAACCAATGGCTGTAACCACGAGAGGTAGGCGGGGCTTAGGCTCCTCCCTCAGGGAGGAACTTGAAGCACAAACCAAAGGCCCATGGCTGTCTTATCTCTTGCCTCATCGTCCTGAGTTTTGGGAAGTGTGAATGGCACATGGAGCTAGGTTTAAATTAGGGGTTCACGTGGTCCTGGCCACTGGAGCGCCCTTGCACGTGGCAGTCAGGGTAACGTTCTGAAGCAGTAACACACAGTCGTGAAAGAACAATGGTTTTTTTTTTTACAGCAAATGCTCGAGTGTCCTGAATGCTGTGAGGCTGCCACGGGCCCACTTTCTAACGGACGTCTGTGTCACTAGGCCACAGTATCAGAGGCAATGGTATCTCTGCTTTTCAACACAATGGCCCCCACTCACAAGGAGGCCAAGAAACCCGGGTCCAGCATGCACCAGGAGCCAGAGCTCTTGCTTAGTGTCAGCCATGCATTCTGTGTGTGCTTCATGGAACATTCACTTAGAAGGGCTATTACGGGGTTGGGGATTTAGCTCAGTGGTAGAGCGCTTGCCTAGCAAGCGCAAGGCCCTGGGTTCGGTCCCCAGCTCTGAAAAAAAAAAAAAAAAAAAAAAAAAAGAAGGGCTATTACAAGGGAACAGAACGTAGTCATCATGGACTGTTGAACTCTGCCTAGTGTCTGCCCTCAGAGCGTCTACTTTCATACCTGCATTGACGAGGAGCTCACCTCCTTGCAGAGTTGCAAGCCCAAGGAGCGGCTTGCCGTGTTCACCTTGAGCAAGCCTGAGCCTTACATCCTAAGGGCAGCAAGAGGGACAGTCACTCCCAGGACTTCAGCTGTGCTCCCTTTTCAGGCTTCCTGGGTTTATCTGGTATTCCCCGGGTAGCCTCAGAATAGATACACAAAGAGTCTTCCATTCTGAGCTCTGTAAGAGCTCACACCCCATCTCCCCAGACGGCAGTGCTTGGCACTGCTCTGCTTCCACTCCTGACAAGCACTGAGCAGGGAGCATCAGCAGCCCTGAGCCCTGCCTACTGCGCCTGCAGCTCACGAGGCCAAACGTACGGGCTACTCCTTCAAACATCAAGGGGAGGGGCGAGGTGTGGGAGTGAATGTGTGTGTGTGTTGGAGAAGGTTAGTGATCCCAGCACCCAAGAGACCAAGGCAGGAGGGTTGTGGGTCCTGGGCTAGCCCGGGCTAGCCTGGGCTATATAATGAGACCGTATCTTTAAAAAAAAAAAAAAAAGCAAAAGAAAATAATAAAAGGAAGATGTGCTCGCATGATTGACAGGTTTGTGTGCACAGTGGCTTTGAGCCTGGTTGGATCCAGATGCTCAGAACGGGAGCAACTTTTCTGGTCTCTAGGTGCGGACTGAGCCAGCGCCTCTGTGGTGCTGTGTTCTTGGGCTGGCCCTCCCTGGTGATGGCCAAGACTTCCAGCAGCCATTACAATATATCTCACTGGCTTAGAAACTCAGGCAGGAAAAAAGATTGTGCTTCCAGGTAGATACTGCAAAAAAAAAAAAAAAAAAAAAAAAAAACCACCAAGACTGATTCTCCTTGGCCCAGGATGGGTCACATGACCACTTCTCCGCCTGGTTCATGCACTAGGTGATCATCCAGGGCATCCAAGCCATGGAGACACGACGTTATGAAGGGGTGATTCCCCCAACAGAACCCTGGGCTGTGACAGAGAAGGGGTATGTGCGTGGGAGCCACAGCAGCCTCCCGCCGCCCTGACAGCTGACTTTAGTCTGCTGTGTGGAGCGTGGGTGACTCCTCTGTAGAGCAGCTAAGCTGTGTGTGTCCCTCTGTTCCCTCCTCCTGCAGGGCTCCACTGAAACTGCTCTGTGATAACATGAAGTACCAGATCCTCTCCAGAGCCTTCTATGGATGTGAGCATTTATCGATCGAATGTCTTGTGTGCCAGGCATGTTCCCAGTCCCCGGGGTAAAGTGAATGTAGGTGCTTGTAGCAGGCAGTCCTTTGAGGGGACAGGGCTAGCTTGAAAAGCATCTCTCAGGCATTCCTTTCTCCATCCAGCAGGGATTCTGTCCAAATCTGACCTTTGTTCTTTCTACATGGATGGGAGGCAAGCCCAGAGTGAGCCCAGAAGTCCTCCTACCTTCCCATCCCTTCCCTGCCCACAGCACATCTAGTCAATGTGATAGCCTCCAGCAGAGGAGAGTAGCTCTGTCCAAAGTCAAAAAACATCCCTTAGGTTTAGTTGTCAGGACACCCAGTGACAGCATCCTCAGCTTGCTTTCCTTGTCTGGAAAGGGGACAGTGAGAATTTTCTGGGTTGAGAGATGGGTAACAGGACAGCCCCACTGGAGCTTCCAGGAGAGACTTGGTGAAGTGTGGTGGGCAGAAGATGAAGCCTTTCTTCCCTCCCGGGCCAGGGCTCGCCTACTGCAGACACCTGTCCACCGTGAGGACCCACCTGTCAGCCCTGGTCAATCACATGATCGTGTCTCCAGACCTGCCCTGTGACGCTGGGCAAGGGTTGACGGCCAGCATCTGGGAGCAATACATCCAGGACAGCACGGTGAGCTGGGCCCGTTCACCAGAGGGCAGAGTGGAAGGAGGCCATCTTGTCAGGTCAGACTCATGGGGACCCAGGTAGGCAAGTAAGTCCAGAGACCTCCAGCTGACTTGAGCCCCATCCAGATGAAGGGTAAGGGAGTCAGGAAACATGCATATAGGTACAGTATCCCAGTGCGAAACCCAAAATCCAAAGTGGTCTGGATTTGAAACTCAGATGTGAAACACCAATGGAAAATCCCATACCTGACCTCACCCAGCAGGTCCAACCATGCCATGCGCTAAAAATAAAGTGACCTGCAGGCTGTGTGAATAACTGTATGCTAAACACATGGAATTGGAATAGACCCATATTTATAAATGCATATATATATATATGCAAATATTCAAACTTGGAAGAAAATGTAAGTCTGAAATCCTTTAGGGCCCGAGCATTAGGGACAGGGCTGTTCAACCTTGAAGAGAAGAGAAGGGACTGTTCAGCTGGACGTGGTGGCACACAACCATCATTGCTGCACACACAAAGCTGAAGTAGAGGGATTGTGGGTTCTAGGGGAGCCTAAGCCACCTTGTGAGTTCCAGGATAGCTTAAGTTACATAGCATCATGTTCTGGTTAAGCTACTGGTTATGTGTTGGGTCGAGTTCATAAGTACTGTGGGGTGCATGTGGGCCTTGGGCTGTGGCCTTGGCACCTACTCTAACCCTGTCCTTCTGACTCAGGCTATCTACCCCAGGGCGGTCAGTCATCTGCCTGTACCCTTGTCTTTGTTTCTGTATCTATAGCTACAAAGCTGTGTGGATTTATATGCAACAAAGTTTCTCCTCTGTTGCTGGATCTATAGTTACAAAGCTGTGTGGATTTATGTGCAACAAAGTTTCTCCCCTGTTGCAGTCATAATCCCACACAAGCAACTTAAAGGTACAGGGCTTATTTTAGCTCATAGTTTTGTGTGAGTTCCATATGTGTTCCACCATAGTGGGGGAAGTCAAGGCACAGGAGCATGAGGCAGCTGGTCCCACCTCATCCACCACTGTGAAGAAATGGAGAGGGACGTTGGGCACTGGTGGCACATGCTTTTAATCTCAGCACTTGGGAGGCAGAGGCAGGCAGATCTATGAGAGTTCAAGTCCAACCTGGTCTACATAGTGAGTTCCAAGACAGTCAGGGCTACAAAGGGAGACCCTGTCTCAAAAACAAACAAAACCACATATATATCATATAGTTCGTTAGAATTTTTAACCGATAGGTCAACAAATACATAGAGATATTTATGCCTGTGTATTATATAGATCTTATATCTTTCTGTGTTTATTATACAGAGTTTCTAAAGTTATATAGCCTATCTTTGCTTTCTTAATAGCTATAGAGTGATAGGAATATATTTGTGTTCACCATATCTATATTTCTTTTTATTTTTTTGTGCATGTTGGGTGTACAAATGCCACACCGAGCACATGGAGCCCAGAAGATAACAGATTGCAGACATAAAATTTCTCCTTCCACCACACAGAAACCAGGTCACTAGGCTTGGTGGCAAACACCTTTACCCACTGAACCATGTCTCCACCCCTAGATCTATACCTTCTCTATTTTCAGTGGGCAGCTTCCTTTCTTAGCCCTTGAATGAAGGCTAGTCTTTCAGATCCCAAAGAAATAGCGAGACCCACAGTTTATTTAAATTCCTGATAACAGAATTCTCAGTTTTTTTTTCCTTCCAGTTTATTGTTGCTTGAGTTGAGGAGGAGCTCTCACTAAATAGCCCAGGCCGGCCTTGAACTCACAATCTTCTTACATCCGCTTCCCAGGGGTTGGAATTGGATTTGCCAACCTGCACCAACCTGGCTTCCTTTTAGCTCTTTTAAAAAGAATCCTTTTCCTGTAGTGCAGTAGTGGCAGCAGCATTAACGCGTCCCCTCCTGTACCCCTGGCATTTTGATTTTGAGAATGAGTTCCTAGAAACTGATTGCTGTGTGTTAAAACCTTAAATAGATAAGCCAGAGTACTCTCTCAGCCTCCCACGGGCACAGCGTGAGCCTGCTGGTTCCTGGGAAGCTGCTGGCTTCTAGGCTCAGCTCCAGATCTGCATCTCTCGGAGAAGAGCCCACGTCTGTTTCTGAAATCCCCGGAGTGCTTCCTTGATCCAGTTTGGGAGATACCAGTTTAAGGTCAAATTGGGTGAAACAGTGGATGAGCCAAAATTACTTCATTGAACACCCTCTTCCTCTACTCTTTAGTCTTTTCTCAAGGCTTACCGCCTTTCCTGTGCTGGGTACTCTGAATCCCAGGAACAGTCCCCCATGTCTTGTTGCCTGGAAACACTGGGTTTATTTCTCACTGGCGAGCCTTATCAATGGATGTACCTCCTTCTTCACCTGAAGCGCTCCTGAACCCACCATCCCCTGCCATTCATAGTCCCCTGAGAAGCGGGAGGGAACCCACCAACTTCCTCCCTGTCCCAGGGGAGCAAATAGCGTCCATTACTTCTCACACTCCATTGGTCAGAAACGGTCATATGACCAACACCTGGCTGCAAAGGCGTCTGGGAAATGTAGTCTAGTTGTGCCAGGAGTCCTAGAAAGTGACTTTCCTATTTTTTACTATCATCCCCTCTCTTATTATTCTAGCAAAATAATTGCAGCCGTGGTGTTTACAAGAAACAGGACCGAAGGCCGTAAATAAAACAGGAAATATTAAAACTTAACATAGCACCATATTACAAAGAACTAGGGGCTGGAGAGAGAGCTCAGTGGTTAAGAACATTTGCTGCTCCCAACACACACATAAGGCAGTTCACCATGGCCTATGAATCCAGTTCCAGGGGATCTGCTAACCTCATTTGGCCTCTGAGGGGAATCAGGCATACACACAGTACACATCAACTCATGCAGGTATTCACAATCGTAAAATAAACACACATTACATACATACATACATACATACATACATACATACATACATACATACATTCATACATACATGCATACATACATAGGTCCAGGTTTTGTACCTGTAAAGTAAAACGGAGAAAGATTCAAATCAACAACTTAACCTTCTGTCTTAGGGACTGGGGGGAGGGAGGCGGGGTGGGGGCAGCAAACTGAACCTGAAACAGACAAACAGGATGAAAGATAGTGATCAGAACAGAATTAAACACACAGAGAACAGAGATGAGAAATGCAAATAAAGCTAGATCTCGGGGAAGACCAGCAAAGCTGGGAAACACCTTATTAGAACCACAAACCTGTGGGGGGGGTACTCAGGTGACCAGTCAGAAGTCAGTGAGGGGACATCACTACAGACTCTATAGGCAAAGGAATGGATTGAACATGGGAACACCATGGAAATGTATGCACCAACTGAGAACCGAGCTCACAAACTCCTAGAGACTCCAAACTTCCTAAATGTCCTCAAAAAGGAACGAGAAGCCTCTGCAGAATCACTTTATAACTCATAAAGAAAAGCCAAGGAGGCTCTGCGGTTAAAAGCACTGGCTGCTCTATCAGAGGATCTGGGTTCAGTTCCCAGCACACAGGTGCTGGCTTCCAACCATTCGGAACTCCGGTTTCAGGGGACTTGACTCCTGCAGGCACTCTGTCCTCTGCAGGCACTGCAGGCCCGTGGTGCAGTCATTCAGACAAAACACTCATGCACATAAAATAAAAACCAAGGGAAACAGTGGAGATCCAAATGGCTCCAGAGAGCCCCCCCCCACCCCTTGAAGAAAAGAAGTCTTTTCTTTCTTTCTTTTTTTTTTTTTTTGGTTCTTTTTTTTTTCGGAGCTGGGGACCGAAACCAGGGCCTTGCTCTACCGCTGAGCTAAATCCCCAGCCCCAAAGAAGTCTTTTCTGGTGAAGACTTTGCATTTGTGCCACAACGGGTTTGGTTTTCTGATTTCTAAAGAGCTAACATCTACCTAGGTGGTCAAAGTTCCCATGGCAACCCAAGGAAGGATACACTGTAGCTATCTCTTAGGCCCATGGTTTTTCTTGAAGTAGCAAAGCCAACCCCACCCTACAGGAAGCCCTAAGCCAACCTCCTGTGCAGAATGCTGTTAGTGTGGGGAGCTGCTCAAAGTGCTCACATCCGATTATTTTGCTTTAGAGTAATTTTCTTCATGCTGACTGGAGAAGAGATTGCATTTGTTAATTAAATGGGAATGCTAGTTCTTAGGCACTGCCTTGGGTACATGTCCCCCATTCTCCCGTTTCGTCCTCCCCCCCCTCTTCTTCCTCTCTCTTCTTCCTCCTCTCCCTCTTGCCTCTCCTCTTCCTTTTTGGTTTTGGGGGCTTTTTTTTTTTAACTATTTTATTCTAAATGAGGTCTCATGTAGCCCAGGCTGGCCTCAAGCTCTCTGTGTAGTTAAAGATGACCTTGACCTGCTCGGAGTACTTGAGTTGTAGCGTGCACCTTCGCCTCTGCCATTCTATGAAATGGGTTTCCCTGGCCACATTGTTATCTTTTTCTGCACTCCACACTTGCCCCTACCCCCACCCCCCATTAGTCCTCACACCTGCCTGAGCTCACACCTGCCTGGGTTGCTCTCCTGGGATATCAGAGTTAATTACAGGTCCCTGTGGTATGTTCTCTCTCCCTTATTGTAACAAATTCCCAGACCCGGAAGCTCCTAAAGAAAAACTGTTTATCTTAGCTCTCCTTGTGGAGACCTGGGTCTGTGGGCCCTGTAGCTGTGGGCCTTCGGCCGCACAGAGCAGCATGGCAGGAACACAGGGCTAAGGAGCAAATGAGAAAGGCTTACCATGGGGCTCAGCTACCGTCCTCCACTGTGACCCAAACCTGCGTGCGCTTCTCTTCAGGGCCCCACCAGCTTCCAAGAGTACCAAGCTAGGGACCAAGTCAATAATATAGGCATTTTGGGGAACGTTCCAGACACAAAAGATATGGCTTTGCTCATTCACAGAAACAAGACGGCAGGGCATGGCTGTAGGCTGTTCTGGCTTCTCTGTTGACCTGACCTTGTGCCCTCTGACCCCTCCCCAATAGACTTACCCGGAGCAGGAGCTGCTGCGACTCATCTACTATGGAGGTGTCCAGCCTGAGATCCGCAGGGCAGTGTGGCCCTTCCTCCTGGGCCACTACCAGTTTGGGATGACAGAGATGGAGAGGAAAGAGGTTAGTTACCTGTAAGGACAATGGAAGTTCTAGAGTGCTGAGGAGCTGGGAACTAGGCAGCTGGGTGCTGTGGGGCAGGGTACGGGTGTACTTAGGTACTATGGAACTAGGTACTGTGCATCCAGACACCATGTAGCAGGTACTGGGCAGTTGGGTGCTGTGCTGCTGTGCATTATGTACCTGGGTGCTGTGCAGTGTGCAGCTGGCCCTGTCCACCTGGGCACTATGCACCTGGGCACTGTGCAGCTGTGTACTATGCACCTGGGTACTGTGCAGCTGGGCACCTGGGCCCTGTGCACCTGGGTACTGTAGAGCCCCAATTGTCTATTACAGTCTTGGTGAGAGACACAAGGAAGAAACAGGAACATCAAGGAAAGAGCTGTGTGGTGGAAATACAACACGAGAGAATTTTCAAACAAGCCGACCTCCTGTTTTGAGGTCACGTAGACTCCTGTGTACTGTAGGAAGCATTGCAGAGACCTGTGTGACCTTTACTCAGTTTCCCCCATGGTGACCTCCAGCAGAACCGTGATGCCCTGTTATGTCACAGAGCGCCAATGTTGCTACAGCATACCATCCACTAAAGCCCCTCTGTCCTCCTGTAACTCTGTCTCTCTCTGTGTGTGTGTGTGTGTGTGTCCACATATGCATGCTGGTGTTGATATGCATGTATGCACACTGGTGTATGTGTATGTGTGTCCATTTGTGCACAATGATATGTGTGTATTTATTTACTTATGTCTCAAGACTTGTGCATTGCTGGTGCCTTAAGACTCCTCATCTTAGTCAGGCATGGTGATGCACACCTTTAATCCCAGTACTCGGGAGGCAGAGGCAGGCAGATCTTTGTGAGTTCGAGGCCAGCCTAGTCTACAAAGTGAGTCCAGGACAGCCAGGCTGTTACACAAAGAAACCATAAAACAAACAAACAAACAAAAAGAATCCTCACCTGTCCCTCTCTAGCCACGCCTCCCTCCGTCCCACCGTCATCCCCTGGCTCCTGCTCACCTGACTTCCATTTCCCAGATTTTCTCTGATCTGGACCATTGTATAAACAGCTATGTGATGTGGAAAGTTTGGGTGTTGACTTTTTCATTCAGCATAAGGCTCTAGATCCATCCAAATTGTTCTATTGATACCGGTTTCTTTTTTTTTTTAATTAATTTATTTATTATGTATACATCATACAGCTTTCTGCCTGCATGTATGCAACTACAGGCCAGAAGAGGGCACCAGACCTGATTATAGGTGGTTGTGAGCCACTATGTGGTTGCTGGGAATTGAACTCAGGACCTCTGGAAGAGCAGTCAGTGCTCTTAACCACTGAGCCTTCTCTCCAGCCCGATACCGGTTTCTTTTTAGTGGTGTAGTAACACCACCCATGGGCATATGCCGGGGTTTCCCTCTGAATTCCCTCTGAATTGTTGCAATGCTGTCACAAACCTCTATTTATTTACTTTTTTTTTTTTCCGGCTAAGAATGACTGCTGCTGACATCCCGGTTTTCTCTGGGAAATGCCTAGCTGTGAGATTCCCGGGTCATGTGATGCAGGCATGTTCAGTCTTGAAGAAAACGAGAAAATCTAGCAATCTGATATTGCCCTCACCTGATGGGTAGATGAGTGGGTGAACTGGTGTGTGTGTGTGTGTGTGTGTGTGTGTGTGTGTGTGTGTGTGTAGCAGGATTTTGCTCGTCTCGTAATGTATATGCCTAACTTGGTGCCTGGGACAATACAAGTACTTATCCAAAGAAATGAATGCGGAAACAGATTGAATAATCAGTCGACAAGGAATGAGGAAATAGAGAAATTATGCAAACAGTGGTTGTGCGGGTGAATGAATTAGGAAGAGGGGGAGACAAGGGGGAGAGAGGGTGAGGACAGAGTAGCCTTTCTCTCCAGTACTGTGGGCATGGGACATCATCCAGATCTGTTAAGCGCCATCTACATTGAGTGCAGACAGGCCAGAGCCCGTGTCCCTCACTTGTGCCCACAGGTAGATGAGCAGATCCACGCCTGCTACGCACAAACCATGTCGGAGTGGCTGGGCTGTGAAGCCATCGTGAGACAGAGGGAGCGGGAGTCCCACGCGGCTGCCCTGGCCAAGTGCTCTTCCGGAGCCAGCCTGGACAGCCACCTTCACCGGATGCTGCACCGGGACTCTACCATCAGCAATGAGGTAACCGACAGCTGGCCTGGGGGAATGCTGGTGCGAGGGGCCAGAGCCTTGGGACAGCCCCACCTTCAGCAGAATCAGATCTAGGTTCAAGTTGCACCCAGAGTCTCTTGCCAGTGCCTTTCCTCTGGGCTCAGTTCCTGCCTCTGTACAGTGGGAGTGGTGAAGGTCTGGGGATAGCCCTGAGAAGACAGCATGAATCAGGTTCCACTGCAGTGTCTGCCTCCACGTAATCAAAAAACATTTACTGAATACCTACCATATGCAAGTACTTTCAGGAGTATTCAGAATGTCTGTAGCTAAGGCAGACCCCTGCCCTCACACAGACTTTAGCTGAACAGCATGAAGTAGACTGGCCAAAGCCAACTGCCTGGCAGAACGAAGTGTCAGAGCGGAGAGGGGCAGGAGGTTACAATGTAGAAAAACTGAGACTTTGTTAGGAAGGACCTAAATCCTAGCCAGAACTCTCAAGCTCAGCAGAGCAGTTAAAGGTGGGTTGCTCTGATGGGGCGTCTGGAAGGTGGGACCAGAGGCCAAAATCATCTCCGAGGAGGCTCCAGGAAGCAGCTAGGAAGCTGAAACTCTGGAAAGGGACTTGTCCCAGCCAGGGGAAGGGATGGAATAAGGCTTCCTGGATCCCAACCCAGAAGCTCCTTGTGTGACCTTCTCTCTTTTCCCGTTCCTGTCTGAATCAGTCCTCCCAGAGCTGCAGCTCAGGCCGCCAGAACCTCCGACTGCAGAGCGACTCCAGCAGCAGCACACAGGTGACTTTCAGAGGCTCCGCCCCCACCCATGCCCAGCCCCGCCCACAAGCCCGCCTCCCACACCCGCTGCTGCATCCATGCAAGCCCCACCCTCCCATCTACGGTGGTAGGGTTTGGATGTCCATTATTCAACAGCCACTATGCTGGATGCGTTCCACTTTCTCTGGCTAATATTGGGAGTGACTCTTTTAAGTATTACAAGCAGTTCCTGCCTCCTTGAAACCCACAGCAGTGGGATGCAGCCCCTGTGGACCTGAGCATCCCGGGATCCAAGTCCGGGGTAAAATGACAAGGGTATGCATGGAACGTGCTGCATTCATCAGGTCACCTCTAGGCCACTCACAAGAGCAGTGCAGTGCAAACGACATGGAAATAACCATCGGGCTGTGTCACCAGGAATGAAGGGCGCACGCCCCAGCCGGGTCCACACAGGTGCAGTGGTTTGTGGGTATTTTCACTCAGCATTGGTTGCATCTTAGTTGGACCTAGGGCCTGTGAACTCAGAGGCTGACCAGGAGTCTGCTCCTCTATAAAATAGCAAACCCCACTTTGCTTCTGCCTCCTTCCTCTCTGTCCTCCCTTGAAACAACAGTACTATGATCACAAGTCCACGGTGTGGCCTTCCAGAACCTTCTGGATGCCTTTACATACACGGAAATATATAATGTATAGAAAGACTTGGTGTCTCACTTAGGGTTTCACTGCTGTGAAGAGACACCATGACCAAGGCAAGTCTTATAGAGGCGAATGTTTAATTGGGGATGGCTTAGAATTTCAGATGCTCAGTCCATTATTATCATAGCAAGAAGCATGCCAGCAGACATGGTGCTAGAGGAGCCTAGAGTTCCGCACTGAAGGCAGAAAGGAGGGTCTCTCTGAAGGCAGAAAGGAAGGTCTCTTTTGTGCAGGTAGCTAGGAAGAGGGTCTTCTGCACTGGTTGGAGCTTGAACATAGGAGCCTCAGAAGCCCACCCCACAGTGACACACTTCCTCAAACAAGCCCACATCTATTTAACAAGGACACATCTCCTAATAGTGTAAGTCCTTGAGGACCGAGCATTCGAGCACATGAGTCTGGGAAAAGAGGGGCAAACCTATTCAAACCACTACACTTGGTAGTTCTTAAGATCCCACATAAACGCTAGCAGACGTGTTGTATTGTTCGATAGCTTTTGGATGTCACTCCACCTGGAGCCTCAGTAAACAAAAGGAAAAGCACAAAGCAAGCTGGAGTGATGGCTCAGTGGTGAAGGGCACAAACTGCTATGGCAGAGGACCCAGATTTAGTTCTCAGCACCTCCATGAGGTGCCTCATAACCAGGTGTGACTCCAGGAGATCTGGTGCCCTCTCCTGGATTGCAAGGCCACCGGCACTCATGTGCACACACAGAGACACACACAAATACATAATACATACATACATACATACATACATACATACATACATACATACATACATACGTTCCCAGCACCTACGTGGGGTGCCTCACAACCAGGTGTAACCCCAGGACATCTGGCGCCCTCTTCTCGACTCCAAAGGCATCTGCACTCGTGTGTGCACACACCCAGACATCTACACACATAAATAAACAAATAATAAAATAACTTTTAAAATGAAAAGTATAAAAATGTGTATAAAATATTACCTTCTGGGTAGAATAATTTGTGTGTGTGTGTGTGTGTGTGTGTGTGTGTGTGTGTACGTACACCAAGCTTATGCACATGACGAGGTCCCATCCCTGCTCATGAAAGAGCAGAAGTAGACCCAGTGAACTGAGAAACAGTGTGAGGATTTGCCCCGGTCTTTACTGTGAGCTTGAGGGCTAACGGCTGAAGGGCATAGAAACACAAGTAAGTCTAGGTGTTAGAGGTTTGTATAGTGCGAAGCCACACCCCTCTCCCAAACTTGTTTCCCTAGTCGCCCTCCTCAGAGCCAGCTGCAGCCAGCTGAATTGCCGATGTGACCTCAGCACTTGGATTATTGACGGCCATAAAGAGGAACACACCTTTGTGCTGACTGTGTGCTATTCCACCCCATCCATCCTGAAGTAGTCCCTGTTGTTGGATAGTAAGTTGCTGCTGTAAGCTGTGCTGCCATGCCCGTCCTGACTCGCACGTCCGTGTGTCCCTTTCCTCAGGTATTCGAGTCAGTGGATGAGGTGGAACAGACAGAGGCAGAAGGCAGGTCAGAAGAAAAACATCCCAAGATCCCCAATGGGAACCCAGCAAACGGCACTTGCTCCCCAGACTCCGGACACCCTTCCTCCCACAACTTCTCCTCCGGCCTCTCAGAGCACTCGGAGCCCAGTCTTAGCACCGAAGACAGTGTCTTGGATGTCCAGCGCAGCCTCCCCGCTGTGTTTCGGCCTGGGGACAGCAGCGTGGAAGACGGGCAGAGCAGCGAAGCCACCACTTCCCGGGACGAGGCCCCCCGGGAGGAGCTGGCAGTACAAGACAGTCTTGAGAGTGACCTCCTTGCCAACGAGAGCTTGGAGGAGTTCATGTCCATCCCTGGCAGCCTGGACGTGGCCCTGCCCGAGAAGGATGGCGCCATGATGGACGGCTGGCCTGGCGAGGCAGACAAGCACGGTCGGGCTGACAGCGAGGACAACCTCTCGGAGGAACCCGAGATGGAAAGTCTGTTCCCTGCCTTGGCTTCTCTGGCTGTGACCTCCTCTGCCAACAACGAGACGTCCCCTGTGTCCTCCAGTGGCGTCACCTACTCTGTAAGTCACCAGGAGTCTTTATTGGACGAGGGTAAGACCGGCCACGGGCTTCAACTCCCTTATGTCTCACTCTCTCCATCTTGGGGGCTCACAGGAAGGGCTTGCTGGGCTGGGTCCCAGGAAGTCTGGTATTGCCGTAAAATTAAAATAAGGGTTCTTTTATCCCGCACTAGATCCGGCACCACAGTGCCCCCAAGACATCTGTTAGATTTCTTCATCTCAGTCAGCCAAGCGTCTCACCCGCTCTGCTCCATCCCATATCGCACTCTCTGAGCCTGGCAACAATCTCTCTACCCATCTAGTTCCCAAGGCAGGCTGCCACCATGCCAGAAATATATCCCAATTCCATGGCGGCCCAGTGTCCCCAGCCACCACACGCTCTCTGGAATTCAATTAAATCGCCACATGAAAGAACACACAACACAGTAACCTCTGATCCAACTGATAAGATATAATTGCCCACCTAGACACACAAAGCCCTGTACACACCCATCCCTTAAGAACATTCATAACAACCTACAAAGGTACAGAGTAGAATCTTAACATCCGCCTCCATGTTCTCTTGGCTGCTTCTTCCTCTCCTCCATCTCCAGTCTTCTCCTCCTCTCTAAAACTTGTCTCCCGCCCATCCTTCCTTCTCGTCCAATGACAGGCCTTGTTCTATCTTGTACCTGCCTTCACCTGCATAAATGACATCATCCTACAGTCTGGCTTCTCCTGGCTGGGACAAGTCCCCCTCCCCACCCTCAAGAGCCTCAGCTCCCTGGCTGTTCTCTGGAGCCTCCCTGGAGATGACCTTGGCCTCTGGTGGCTAAGGCTGGGCTCTGCCTTCACGGGCTTCAGCAGAACAGTGTAAGGGAGACTCACTTTCACCATGATGTACCTGCCAGTCATCGGCTTCCACATCCATGCTCTGTGGCAAGCGGTTAGCCAAAGTCAGCAACCTTCACCCCTCAACACGGTGCCCTACACATGCACCTCCCAGACTGTGGGGCAGCCAGGAAGCTCTGTCCCAAACTGGACAGGGCGCGGCTCATTCTGACGTCTCCTGACGGGGTGGGCTACCGGGGGGCTGTCTGCATTTCATCCTCTGGCAGGGTAACCTGGGCGTCTGTCCATGGCAAATGTAGACGCTAAGCAGAGAGAGCTGAGGTGCCCCTGTGTGTTTGGGGCCTCTGCTCTGCCTGGCTCGGTGACATCACTGCAGCCATCCGTGCAGCAGAGCTGGCTGGCATCAGAGCGGGCAGACACAGAGAGGTCGCAGAGCAGAAGGAGTACGAGGAGATGTCGAAATACTGAGACACGAGCCCTCCCTGTTACTCAGAATGGCTACGAATCTCTGGTGTAGAGGCTGGGAGGTGGGCGGGCCCCAGGGGGCCCCTGTGCCTTCTCTCAGATGCATCTTTCTTTCTTCCTTAGTTGACAGCCTTGTTTTGTGGGAACACATGCTACATTTCCCATCCCATGTGATAGTCCCACAGGTCTACTCCGTGGTTCTTCTTTCTCTGTGTCTTTGGTATCCGGTGTTATCGGGTGTGGGGACCTTCGTGTGCTTATGGGGGTACTTGCGAGCACCATGAGACACGCTTGGGTACTCAGAAACCATCTTTTGTTGTTGAGACAGCACCTCTCATTGGCCCGCAGTTCTCCAATCCACCAGGCTGTCCAGCCGGACAGCAGGCCCCAGTGATTTTCCTATCTCCCCCTCTTCAGTTCCGGAGCACAAGCATGTGCCTCCAGGCCTGGCTTTCTACATGGCTGCTGGCAGCGGGGGTGGGGTGTGTGTGTGACTGAAATTGGGTTCTCACACTTGCCAGACAGACACTTCACTGACTGAGCCACCTCCCAGCAGCTGAAGAATCTTTTCAGAAGATCCCTCATCCATATTCACCCTGAGTAACATCCCCCCCCCATTCCTGACATGTCCCTTTGCTGGGTACAGGGCCGCCTGGCCGCCATGTTTGCTCAGTACAGATGTCCCCTCAAATTTGATGGTTATACTCATGGTTTTCAACTCTACCATGGTAGAAATGTATTCTATAGGAAGCAAAGTTTAAATATGACATTCAGAACTCTCCCCTGCACTAGCATATGAGATATGATTTCTCCATGCAGAGAGAGGGCAACGACTGAAGCCTCCCTGGGCCACGCCATGTCAAGGGGGCTTCAGACTCTCTGCGGGGCACTCTGCCCTCAGCTCGATGCTCATAGGTTAGGTACAGGCCGCACATTTTTTTTAAACTTACTTTACTGTAACATTTGCATTTCTTCACAGTAACCCAAGGCAAGGAGCACCCGCCCTTCAAAGACTCTAAGTCTGTCTTCAGTGTTGGGGGGAGCTTAACAGTTATCCACTAAAGCTTGAGTTTTCTCCCTTACACCAACTTTTAAGATCCCATTTTAGGGACTGGGGACGTAGCTCAGCCAGTAAAGTCTTGAAAGCAAAGGAACGCAGATTCCGTACCAAGGCTCCTGCCTCTAGTCATGGTGTCTTTATTTTTTATTTCATGTCTTAGACAGAGGGTCATTATGCACCCCAGGCTGGCCTTAAGTTCACTCTGTAACCCCAGCTTCAAACTGACAGCCATCCTCCTGCTGTAGTCTCTTGAGCACTGAGGTGGCAGATTGGTATCATCTTTAAATGCATTAAATGTATTTGTTTAATATTCTGTCTCTGATACAGCTCTGCCTTTGTCTGTCTGTCTCTCTGTCTCTCTCCGTTTCTCTGTCTTTGTCTCTCTCTGTGTCTCTCTTTCTCTGTCTCTGTCTTTGTCTCTCTCTGTGTCTCTCTTTCTCTGTCTCTGTCTTTGTCTCTCTGTCTTTGTCTCTTTCTCTGTCTCTGTCTCTCTTTGTCTCTCTCTGTGTCTCTCTTTCTGTCTCTTTGTCTCTTTGTCCCTCTCTCTCTTTCTCTGTGTATATGTGTGCACAGGATGTAAAAGCACACATGTCTGCCTGTAACCCCAACACTCTGGGGATTGAGGCAGGATTATGAGTTCAAGTCCAGCCTGGGCTACATCATGAGACCCAGTCTCAAAAGAATACTCTTCCACCCCACAAAGTCAACATAGCTTTCTCAGGAAACAAAGAGAACGAATCCAACTCCAGAGTGAGCATTTGGGAGGTGAGGGTTGGGAGCGGTGCTCGGGGGTCAGCGTCCCCTTCTTCCTCCTCCTGCCGCCCACAGCCAGAGCTACTGGACCTGTACACAGTGAACCTGCACCGCATCGAGAAAGACGTGCAGAGGTGCGACCGCAGCTACTGGTACTTCACAGCCGCCAACCTGGAGAAGCTGAGGAACATCATGTGCAGGTGCGCTGCGACCAGGGAGAGGGGGGGGGTTGTGTGGTGGGAGGGGGAGGGGAGGGGTGGCATGGGGAGGAGTAGCATGGGGGAGGGGAGGGGATGAGGAGAGTACAGGAAGAGGGATGAGGTAATAGAGTACACAGAATACAGGGAAAGGGAAGGTGGACTAATGGAAGAGATGGAGAAATAGGGAAGAGAGGAGGGGGTGGGATGATGGAGGGGTGGGAGATGGGAAGTGGAGGGGACAAAAGATATCCAGGATGGGGGATAAGGATGGGGTGCTGTGGGAAAGGCAGATCTACAGGAAATCCCTGGCGGTAACCCTCTTTGTATCCCTGTTGATGATACCTAGAGGTTTCTTTCATTCACAATGCCAGGAGTGAAATACGACAAATTTAAAATCAAAGGCGGAGAGAGAACAAAGCCATGCATGTTACAGAAATTATTTAAACCCTGCCCATCTTTGATTACTGAGTTCCAGATTAAAACACGCACACATGCATGCACGCACGCGCACGCACACCACACACACACACACACACACACACACACACACACACACTTTATATTTTAATAAGCCTTAAGCAGCACAATGGCTGATGTCTTAGGGTTTCTATTCCTGCACAAACATCACGACCAAGAAGCAAGTTGGGGAGGAAAGGGTTTATTCAGCTCACACTCCCACATTGCTGTTCATCACCAAAGGAAGTCGGGACTGGAACTCAAGCAGATCAGGAAGCAGGAGCTGATGCAGAGGCCATGGAGGAATGTTACTCACTGGCTTGCTTCCCCTGGCTTGCTCAGCTTGCTCTCTTATAGAACACAGGACCACCCACCCAGGGATGGCCCCACCCACAATGAGATGGCCACACCCACAATGGGCTGGGTCCTCCTCCCTTGGTCACTAGTTGAGAAAATGCCTTACAGCTGGGTCTCATGGAGGCATTTCCTCAACTGAGGCTCCTTTCTCTGTGATAACTTCAGCTTGTGTCAAGTTGACATGCAAAACCAGCCAGTGCAGCTGGGCAGCTGCCTACGCTCCATGCTGTTAGAGTCTGCTTTCCTATTGATAACCTCGTTATTACTTACTGTGTTTCCTCCAGGCTGCTATTAGCTCCAATTGGCCAGTCCACAGAGCCACATTTTTATGGCTCTCCTCCCTCCTGCACCTTCTTCTCCTGCTTCCTCCAAGCCCAGGAAACCTCAACCCCACCTATGTCTCTTCTGCCCAGCTATTAGCTGTCAGCATCGTTATTCACCAATCAGGATTAACTGGGGGTGGGGCAGTGTCTCTTCTGCCCAGCTTTTGGCTGTCAGCATCTTTATTCACCAATCAGGATTACCTGGGCGGCAGGGTCCCCATAGCTACCTGCAGACTCCAGGTCTTGGGGGCTCACACTTGCTGCTACAATAGACAGTAAAAGACAACCCCTCCCCCCTGACCCATACATACTAATTAGTGCTTAGCTCTTTCTATATGTACACAGTCCAGCATTCCCTGCCTAAGGAATGGAGCCACCCACAGTGGACTGGGTCTCCCTATATCGGTTAATATGTAATCAAGACAGTTCCCCACCCTCCCCTAGGCAGCTCCACCAGCCAGCGTGACAGAACTATCACACTGACTTTGCACACGCCCGTTGCCTCTCTGTGCCTCCGCCTCCTCCCCTGAGAAATGTGTTTTTTTTTTTTTTTTTTTTTGGTTTTTTTTCGGAGCTGGGGACCAACCCAGGCCTTTGCGCTTCCTAGGTAAGCGCCTACCACTGAGCTAAATCCCCAGCCCCGAGAAATGTGTTCTTAATGAGACTTAACTCCACACGATCATTTTGAAAGACTCAAAGATTCGAGGTGCATACAGGGCTGGGTATATTGTCGAGGCCCAAAGGTCCAGAGCTATTTCTCGGGGAGACTGATCCAGATTTCTGACAGAATCAGTAGGGAAAAATCTCTGAGTCACTCACTCATCTGTGCAAAGTGACTGCCTCCAGTAGCCAGAGAATAAGAAGCACTTGGAAGAGACGTATGGGACCGAGTGGAGGAGTGGATGACACTCTGATCCCATACACCCATGACAGCACCCCAGGCTGGTGGGGCACCTGCAGAGTCCTGTGCTCCGCGATGCCTGCTTGGGCAGGTTGGCTCTGATGGCTGCACCTAGGATGTGTGGTGACACTGAGGGTGGCCATCAGGCTGAGGTTTGGAGGGTAGGCTGGGAGAAAGCAGCAAGGAGTGGGCAGAGAAGCTGACCAGGAGAGGGGAGGCTGTGTGGGGATGCAGGGCAGGGATGCAGGGCGTGGCACACTCATTATGCCCGAGTTCTCTTGCAGCTACATCTGGCAGCAT
The DNA here is from genome assembly GCF_011064425.1 of Rattus rattus. Lineage (NCBI taxonomy): Eukaryota > Metazoa > Chordata > Mammalia > Rodentia > Muridae > Rattus > Rattus rattus. Next base: position 40,712,267 of record NC_046169.1, read on the forward strand.
ATCGAGATTGGCTATGTCCAGGGCATGTGTGACCTCTTGGCTCCGCTGTTGGTCATCCTGGATGACGGTGAGTGTGCCCCTGACCCCCGCTCCGTAGGAGGGGAAGTGTCAGCCTCACCTTGTGTCATCATGGACTGGGCCAGGACGGAGACACAGCAAGCCTGCCTGGTGGACATCTCCCAGCCCCAGCAGTGCAAGATGTCCTTGTGTCCTTGTGTCCCACCGTGCCTGGCACTGTGACCCACGTGGCTGAGCCACTGCTTGACGGGGAATGAGAACAAAGTAAAACTGGTCCAGACGGTGTCCTAGGATGAGGTCTACCAAACGGTGTCAGACTGAAGAAGACTCCTCCACGGGCTCTTTCTTAAATGAAGGGAGGGAGAGAGTGGGTGGAGGGAAGAAGGAAGGAAAGAGACGAAAAAGAAAAGCAAGGTAATCCAGATGTTACCAGCTCACGTGGCAATGCCAGCCTCTCACATAAGGCCAGGCACCTCACACTCGCCCTGATGTGACATCAGACAGAATTATTACTGGGAAATGTCAGACGTGTACCTCTCATGAATATAAAGGCAAAAAGTCTCCAAAAAGATCAGCAAACTCAACCCAACAAGACATAAAAGATTACACTGTGTGGCCAAACGGAGCTTATCCCAGGAATGCAAGGGTGGTTCAATATCCAAGCATCAATCAGTGTAAGCCAGGACTTGACTGTAAAAGACGCAGGCAGGGTGGGTGTGGTGGCTCTGCCTGTGGTCCCAGCTCTCAGGAGGTAGAGGCAGGAGGGTCAGAGGTTCAAAGTTATCCTTGACCAAAGTGAATTTGATGGTGTCCCAAAATGTTAAAAGAAAAAAGGGGGGGGGGAGGGTGGAGAGATGGCTCAGTGGTTAAGAGCACTGATGCGGGCTGGGGATTTAGCTCAGTGGTAGAGCGCTTACCTAGGGAAGCGCAAGGCCCTGGGTTCGGTCCCCAGCTCCAAAAAAAAAAGAACCAAAAAAAAAAAAAAAAAAAAAAAAAAAAAGCACTGACTGCTCTTCCAGAGGCCCTGAGTTCCATTCCCAGTAACCATATGGTAGCTCACAATGACCTGTTATGGGATCTGGCGTCCTCTTCTGGTGTGTCTGAAGATAGTGACAGTGTACTCACATAAAATAAATAAATAAATCTTTTTTAAAAAAACAGAAAAAGGAAGAACAATTGAAAAGGAACTACAATTATCGATGGTGTCCCAGTTATTATGCAGATAATATGACTTAATGGGGAAAAATCCAAAGAGTAAGAAAACGGAAGTGGGTTTGCCAGGGTTGTAGAAAGCAAGACCAGTAAGCAGAAGTCTCGTATGTCTACACAGCTGAGCTGAACAATCCCAACGTGAAATTAAGCAGGCAAGTCCACGTGTGATGTCTCCCGAAGACCAACACATTTTTAATACCTCTAAAGGGCCAGGTTTACACGTTAAACACCACAAAACATTGTTGGACAGAAGGGAGGAAACCTAAAGAGTGGGCTGTCTCCCACCACGGCTAGGCATTGGCAAGGAGCATTGTCCTCTGTACTGTCTGCAGATTCTGAAAGCCCCAGCAAAATGCCCAGGTGCAGAGGCAGGGTGGTTCAGTAGGTAAAGGCGTTGTCACCAAGCCTGAGGACCCGAGTTTGGTCCCTGGGGCTCACATGGCAAAAGGAGAGAAGCAATTACCACAAGTTATACAACACACACACACACACACACACACACACACACACACAGAAACACAGAGAGAGACAGAGATAGAGACACAGAGGGAGACAGAGACAGAGAGACAGACAGAGACAGAGAGACAGAGAGACAGAGAGAGACAGAGAGACAGAGACAGAGACAGAGAGACAGAGACAGAGAGACAGAGAGAGACAGAGACAGAGTGTTACATTGCCTCCAGGAGGGCCTGCACATAGGTGCTGAACTGAAGCTAAGAGTCTGAAAAGAAACATTTGCAGTTAATGTTCTGCTGACTGACCAGAGTTCAGACTCATTTCAACTCCATAAACTCGTTTCGTCGCATTTAACCTACTGCTACCACAGTGACCGGAAACCCACATGCAAAGCATGGCAGACCCCTGCCTCACGCCACACACAAGGAATGCACTTGAAATCATCCCCAGAAAGCCCCAGGATGGCAGAACCCTCAGAAGCAAGTGTTCAAGTGAACACTCGTGTCTTTGCTGGGACAGTCGATACCAGTCAGTCGAGGAACCAAACCAGCCTCGTCTGCGTGAAGTCCTCTGAAAAGTGTTTCCTCTCAGACAGCACAAAAAAAAAAACCTGGTCCGCAGTGTGGGCCCAAGCTGGCAACCAAGTTTGGTAAACCACAAGAGTGTCACAGGTGGCACTGGTTTCGAGGACATAAAGAAGTCTTGGAACAACTGAGGCACGGCTCCATGAAAGACTGCCTCTCAGCGGCCTCTCTTCTCCCGACGTTACTAAGGGAAACAGGAAAAAAACTACCTTTTTCCACATAGGTTTTCAAATGCTTTCTTGATCGATGTAAACAGGTATTCTAGGCAGCATTTGCCAAAGGAGTTTGGCCTTTCTTTACAGACCGGCAACCAAAGCCCTTGCTAGATTGATGGTGACTTTTGAACTCACAGACTTGAAAATTCCATGCATGGGTAGAATTTCTGAAGGAATAAGATGGGTACCAACAAAGCAGTGTGGGCTTTGTGTCACAGCCAGTGGGGATCTTTAGAAGGAGCATCTGCTTCTGAAGGAGCTGTTCTCCCCAGTGGCTCTAAGGCAAGATCCGTGACCCACTAAGGGTTGGCAAGCGTCTGAGGAAGTGGCCTCTGCTGGGCCCTTCCTGGCTGCCTGCCTCTCTAGTGGCTGTGGACCCCGTTGTGGGCCTGACACTAACCTCTTCAGGAGCTCCAGTGCCTGAGGCCATGGCCTGACTAACCCGCTGTCTTGTGCTGCCCCCAGAGGCCCTAGCCTTCAGTTGCTTCACGGAACTCATGAAGAGGATGAACCAAAACTTCCCCCATGGAGGCGCCATGGACACACACTTCGCCAACATGAGGTCTCTGATCCAGGTAGGACCTCATGTCCTGCTCTGACTTTGCGGGGTGGATACAAGGGGGGCAGCTGAGGGTGTGGCTTAGCTCTCAGAGTGCTTGCACACAGAAGCGCCTGGTGAATCGTTCGTTCATAACGGATAGCATGACACAGTGCAGCTTTTTCAGATATCCTTGCTCTCGCTTTACCCCCTTCTGCATTTACCTCCTTCCCATCCCTAATTGGAGGCCCCCATTTCCACCCCCCCCCTCAGATCAGCTGTACCCCACTACTCCCCTCTCTGTTTCTCCCTGTCCTCCCTACCCTGGCAATGGTCCCCTTTACCTTCCCTCTCTGTAGTTACCGAGGCTGTGGTCTCACATCTGGTGCTCTGGAGCCAGGAGGGTCAACTGAGAGAGAGAGCATACGTCTGTCTGAGTCTGGGTTACCTCATTCAATGTGATCTCCCCTGGTTCCATCCATTGACCATCAAAGCTCATGATTTCGTTTTTTCTGTCGGGCTGAACAGCATCCCATAGTGGATATGGGCCATTTTCCGTTGTCAGTTTGTTGGTCGAAGGACATTGGGTTGTATCCACATCCTAGCTGTTGTGAGTAGAGCAGCAGCGGACATGGCTGGACAAATGCCAGCAGAGTCAGGTGTGGAGTCCTTCAGACAAAGCCAGGGTGTGGAGCAGCTGGGCCATGAGTTCGATGTATTTTTAGTTGTTTGAGAGTTCTCCACGCTAGTTTCCATAGGAGGTGGGTTTGCATTACATTCCCACCAACACCACGTCCCTCTCCAACTCTGCCTGGCTGGTTTGTTTATCTCAGCCATGCTGATCGAGGTAAGATGAAATCTCAGTGTCCTTTCAGTCCGTGTTTCTGCCAGTCAGAATCCACAAGAGGCAGGCCCAGCAGCCAGGCTGGGCTCTGCAGGAGAATCCACGCAGGCTCTGGGTGGTGTAGGGATCCTGCTCAAGCCCAAGGCAGCCCTTGCTGCTGCCTCAATGGGATCCAAAAAGCCACCAGGTATTCTGCATACAAAAGGTAGAAGAATTGGGGCCTGTGAGGTAAAAGTGACCGCTACCAAAACCGAAGGCCTCAGCCTGAGCACTTGAGCCCACAAGGTATGAGGAAAGAATTGACACGGTCCTCTGATACACACGCATGTGTACACACATACTGCATATCATAAACACCCCCTACATACACTCCTACATGCACATGCACACACACCATACCACACACACACATATACCACACACCACACATACACACAACACAAACACATACTATACACACACAACACACATACACACATCACACACATACCACACACACACTGCATACCACACACACATATATACCACTCCATACCACACACATATATATACCACACACAGTGCACACACACACACACACACACACTCATACTACACAACACACATGTATATACACACCACACAAACACATACCATACACACACATACATACATCACACATTACACACACATACATACATCACACATTACACACACATACATACATCACACATACACACACATACATACATCACACATTACACACACATACTACACAGTATAAACACATATACTACACACATACACACACCATATACACATTCACACCACACCACACATATACACACACACCACAGATACAAACATACACACCAAAGACAGAGACATAGAGAGAGGAAAAAGACAGACAGACAACTAGGGATGTGGCCTAGCACAAGATAAAGGACCAGAGTTCAGATCTCCAGCACCTTGTGAAAGCCGAGCCTGGTGTGCCTTTTAAGCCCACTGCTGGGGAAGTAGAGGCAGCAGCTGCATAGCTCTGTATTCCCAGCAGCCATGCAGGAGAGTTCTGTTTTCTCTGAATCCTTGCCAACACTTGTTACTGTCTGTCATTTGGCTTTAGCCATCCCAGTGGATGCAAGGTTGTCTCTCGTTCTCTGACTTGCTGCCCCTGACCTTGAGCCAGCCCTAGGCTGGACACTGTAAATAATCTCTGGAGAGACGTCTGTACCCTTTGCTCACTGTTAACTGTACCTGGCTGCTGAGGGCTGACCGGCATGCAGGGTCATGGATCCTGCTGTCCCCTCTGGGCCATCCGTTTCCCAGGGGACTGACAGACCTGCCCTCCCTCCGACAGATCCTGGACTCTGAGCTCTTCGAGCTGATGCATCAGAACGGCGACTACACCCACTTCTACTTCTGCTATCGCTGGTTCCTGCTAGATTTCAAACGAGGTACAGACTCCGTCTTGTCCCCAGGCTCCTTGTAGTAGAGTTTCTTGGGTGACGATGAGTGGGAGGGGGAGGCTGACAGGACACCCGAGGGAAGGGCTTCTGTCTATCTTGGAACAAGCCTTATCGAAAAGTGACTGTGCAGTAGGGGCCATGAAATCCCTGCCTCGGGATATGGGGGACCGCTCAGTCATTCAAGTGCTGTTGCACAAACAGGAAGACCTGAGTTCAAATCCCCAGCACCCACATAAGAGGCCAGGTATGGCAGCCAGTGAGACAGAGTAAGGGTGCTTGCTTGCTACCAGGCTGAATGACCTGAGTTTGATCCTGGGACCCACTTGATTAAAAGAGAGAACTGACTCCCACAAGTTGTCCTTTGACTCCGACACTAAATGGATAGAATTGAAGAAATTTTAAAAGCCAAGTGCAGCCATGCGTGTCTGTGGTACAGTAGTGGGGAGGCACTGTGATGCAAGCTGGCCACAAGAGCTTCCTGGCCAGCCAGCCCACCCAGCCGCATTGCTGAGCTCTGGAGGTGGAGATCGATAGAGGATAATGATATCCATACCAGGCCTCCACAGGCGCGCGCGGACACACACACACACACACACACACACACACACATACACACACACACACACACACACACACACACACGTGTGCTCCTGTTTCACAGGTGAAGAAACTAAGTCCAATGGGAAGCTACCAATGGGTAGGGGAGCGGGAAGCCAGGGTCCAAGCTTGACTGCATCCATCTCTGGGGACAAGTCCCTCCCATCTGCCTCTCTGTTTAGTACAGACCCCAAACTCTTGAGTTGTGGTGACTTCAAGCACATATCACCCCTGACTGGGGTGTCGCCTCTGAACATGTGCTATTGTGCTAACCTGGGATGGGTCCAGGAACACCTGGTGTGTGTGGTGGTATTGACTACTTGCTTTACACTGTGCAGCGCCATTGATCATCTCATCTCTGGTACCTTACTGTGACCAGCTGGCCCTATGAAAAGTTGAGGTGCAGAGAGGCTGGAGGGACACAGCCCCAGCCCACAGCTCCTGGCTGGTGAATGAAAAGTTGCAGCCAAAGCCAGCTTACTGGATTTGGTAGCCTTGCTCCTAAGGCAGTGGTTCTCAATCTGTGGATCACGAGCCCCAGGGGGGTTGTCAAATAATCCTTTCACAGGGGTTGCATAAGACCATCTGAAAACACACATTTCCTATGGTCTTGGGAACTGAAGAAGCAGATGTCAGCACTGGCACAGATAGGCATACTGTTGCAAAATGTAACAATGTAACTTAGTGTTGTTATATTAACACTGTTACCTGTGCTACACCATGCTTCAAGACAAAGTTTCACATTTGTAACTACCGATAAATATTTCACAACTTATAATTACATACTTTTGTGATTAATCACTATGCTTTAATTATGTTCAATTTGCAACAATGAAAATACATCTGCATATCAGATATTTACATTAGGTTTTGTAACAGTAGCAAAATCCCAGTTACAAAGCAATGAAAATAATTTTATGGTTGGGGGATCACCACAACATGGGGAACAGTATTAAAGGGTCACAGCGGGGCTGGAGAGATGGCTCAGTGGTTAAGAGCACTGACTGCTCTTCCAGAGGTCCTGAGTTCAATTCCCAGCAACCACATGGTGGCTCACGACTATCTGTAATGAGGTCTGGCACCCTCTTCTGGTGTGTCTGAAGACAGCAATACTCACATAAAGTAAATAAATGTTTCTTTAAAAAACAAAAAACAAAACAAAACAAAAAAAACGGGTCACAGCGTTTAGGAAGGTTGAGAACCACTAGCAGAAGGACTCTAACATCTCCGTGCTAGACTGAGGCAGCAGCAAGCTTGCTTATGTTATGTACAGGTCGCTGAGAGCCATTGGTGAGTGCCCCTGGAGACAGGGAAAGGACAGTAGCAGAGGGCAGGGCAGGGACAGGCCCCTACCAGTCAAACCCACTTATGCTCAGATTCTTCACACAGGAACCTTAGATCCAGGCCACAGATGGGAAAACTCAGGGTCAGGCGGCAGGGTCCATGTCTCCAGCCTCCCCAGCCACGGTTCTGCCTGGTCTGGGACAGTCAACTAGGGAACTAGGATGCGTGCAAGGAGGACTAGGAAAGACAGGCCCTGTACTCTGTCCTGGACCTGCTCCTACGTATGTGCATGTGTATCTGTGTCCCGCAGAGCTGGTCTATGATGACGTCTTCTCCGTGTGGGAGACTATCTGGGCGGCTAAGCACGTGTCCTCCGCCCACTACGTGCTGTTCATCGCGCTGGCACTGGTGGAGGTCTACCGAGACATCATCCTGGAGAACAATATGGACTTCACTGACATCATCAAGTTCTTCAATGGTACCAAGGGGCATGAGCAGGGTGGGATGTCCCAGGGGCGGGGATCCCCAGGGGGACTCCCCAGGGGCAGGGCTCCCTAGGGGCGGAGCACCCAGGGATGAGGCTCCCTAGGAGCAGGGCTCCCTGGAACAGAGGTGGGGTTCCCCAGGAACAAGGCTCCTCAGGAACTGGACTCCCCAGCCTGGAACAGGCTCCCTAGGAAAGCTCCCCAGAGGTGGGGCTCTCTAGAGGTTCCTGATGTCAGCAGCTTGGCAGATCCCAGTCATTCTGGAGTGTGGGGATGCACATTTAACACTTGGGTGTTGGGACCTGAACCCATGTCTTCCGCTTGCACAGCAAGGGCCTTCACTCACCAAGTGTCTTCCCAGTCCCTGGTACCCCCTTGGCGCTTTATCAAGGGACCTGGTAGATCTCAACACACCCCAGGTGTATTTTTCTCCAGGCTGAGACTCTGCGGCAATGCCTGGCTCCACCACTGGCCAGCTCTGCCCAGCTCTGCCCATTGGCAAGGGGATGCCCTATCTCTGAGTGTATATTATATCATCTGTGAAACACCAGGATCTACCCCACTGGAGTTCATGAGTAGGGAAAACCTGGGCACAGAGATGCTCTTGGAGTGGTGAGGCCCCAACAGGCCTCTGGGAAAGGCCTTGTCTAAATGGCATCCCTGAGTCTCAGTTCTTCAGGGAGACAGTGTTGCAAACACCTCCTCCCTCAAGGGAAGTCTAGAGAATTAATGATGAGCTATGAAAAAGTCCTTCACAGGTAGCTGTGCCCACGAGAGGCCCAGTAAACAAGAGGCATTTGCTGTCGTCAGTCCCACTTAAACATTAATTAATACAACAATGCCAAGCAACCAGAGCTTCCAGGGACTAAGCCACTACCTAAAGACTATGCATGGACTGACCCTGGACTCTGACCTCATAGGTAGCAGTGAATATCCTAGTAAGAGCACCAGTGGAAGTGAAGCCCTGGGTCCTGCTAAGACTGAACCCCCAATGAACTAGACTGTTGGGGGAAGGGCGGCAATGGGGGAGGGTGGGGAGGGAACACCCATAAGGAAGGGGGGGGAGGGGATGTTTGCCTGGAAACCGGAAAGGGAATAACACTCAAAATGTATATAAGAAATACTCAGGTTAATAAAAAAAAAAAAAATAGGGGGTTGGGGATTTGGCTCAGTGGTAGAGCGCTTGCCTAGGAAGCGCAAGGTCCTGGGTTCGATCCCCAGCCCCGGAAAAAAAAAAAACATTAATTAAATGCTAAAAGCCAGGGCTGGGTGGCTGTTCTGTCATAGAGCACTGGCAAGCACTAGGCCCTGGGCTTCACCCCAAAACTTAAAGACTAAAGAAAGTTTCAGATAAACAAGAGACCCCACCTTGTGCCCAGCCTTGGAAACATTGCTAGATTCCTTTCAAGTCGTCTTTTTCTTTTGGGATAATTTTGGATTTTGGCCACCTACCACAATTTTGTATTTAGGACTGTTCTTTGATTTACCAAGGAACAAAGGTGCACCAAAACAAACAAAGCTTTGTTGCTTTGCAAACAAAGGTGGCACCAAGCAGTGGTGCCCATCTCTGAGCTTCCTTTCGGTCAACGCCTAATGCATTTCTGGAATGTTCAGCGCCAAAACTCAAAAACCAAACTTTGGCAGACTGTGAGTTTCATCTGTGCCAGAAACGAACCAGGAAGCCACACGGGATTCAGTGCAGTCCTCAAACACAACACAAACACACCTTGAGCCGGTGTGAGCCGGTTGCCAGAGTACTTGTTTAGCATCCATGAAGCCTGGCACCGTCACACCCGTGTAAACGGGGCATGGTAGTGCATAGCTGCAGTTTCCACCCTGGAAATACAGGTGAGATGATCAGGATATCATATTTGCATTATCTGTTGTCAGTAATAGATGGTCTGCTGTTTCCTGGCTGTTGGGATTAGAGAGCAGCAGTGAGCGTGACTGAGGCAGTGTCTGATGGCCCAGCCAGTGTCTGAGGGCCCAGCCAGTGTCTGAGGGCCCAGCCAGAGTCTGATGGCCCAGCCAGTGTCTGAGGGCCCAGCCAGAGTCTGATGGCCCAGCCAGTGTCTGAGGGCCCAGCCAGAGTCTGATGGCCCAGCCAGTGTCTGATGGTGGAGCAAGAGTTTGATAGCCAAGCAAGTGTCTGATGGCCAAGCAAGTGTCTGATAGCCAAGCCAGTGTCTGATGGCCCAGCCAGTGTCTGATGGTGGAGCAAGAGTTTGATGGCCAAGCAAGTGTCTGATGGCCAAGCAAGTGTCTGATAGCCAAGCCAGTGTCTGATGGCCCAGCCAGTCTCTGTACAGTAGGGTGTTGAGTCCTTTGACCATATGCCAAGGAGTGGTGCATCTGAGTCATGGGGTAGATTTCTTTTCAAGGTTTTGAGAATGCTCTACAACGGTTTCTAGAGCAGCTGGGCCAGTTTGCACTCCCAGCAACCCGGGTGAGCCTGGTCCCGCCCCTTCCAGTGTTTCTATCTGTTGTCCCACTGCTCTTTGCCATTCTGACAGGGGTGGGTGAGGGGTGGGGGGGCAGACGAAAGTACACCTACATCTTTCTGATTGCTAAGAATGAACTTTTTTTTGTTGCCACTTTGTATCTCTCCTTTTGAGAACTGTTCAGTTCTCAGTCGCATTTTTCTAAGTAGGGTTGTCTGTTTTCCCCGAGTCTTTTGTTGTTTGTTTGTTTTAGCTCTTTGTATATTCTTGACATTACTTCTCTGCCAGGTAATTACCGGTAAACATCCCATCCCACTCTGTGGCTTTCCTCTTCCTCCTTTGCTGTAAGGGAGCTCCTCAGTTCTGTGAGGCCCCACTTATCAACTGTTGGCCTTAATACGTAAGCAGTTGAGCTCTATTCACAAAGTCTTTTCCTACACTGACATCCTATAGGGACCTCATATATTTTTGTTTTTTGTTTTTTCTAGAAGCTTCAGTGTCTCGTGTTTCACATTGAGGTCTGTCTCCGTTAGGGTCTCTATTGCTTGGAAGAAACACCGTGCAGAGCGAGCAACCTCAGGTTGAACCTGTTTATTCAGCTTACACTTCCATAGCTATTCACTATCAAAGGAAGTCAGGACAGGAACTCAAGCAGGGCAGGAACCTGGAGGCAGGAGCTGATGTAGAGGCCACTGAGGGGTGCTGCTTGCTGACTTCTTCCCATGGCTTGCTCAGCCTGCTTTCTTACAGAACTCAGGACCACCAGCCAGAATGGCTCCAACCACAGTGGGTAGGACCATCCCCCATCAATCACTAATTAGGAAGATGCCCCACAGGTTTGCCTACAACCCAGTCTTACAGAGGCATTTTCTTGATTGTGAATGACTTTAGCTCCTGTCAAGTTGACATAAAACTATCCAGCACAAGGTGTTCGATGGAGTTAGTGTTTGTGTGGGATGATAGATAGGGGTCTAATTTCATTCTTCTAGCATGTGAACAATGAGGCCTCCCAGCAGGACGTTTGAAGACCTCTTTTCTCCGATGTCTGCTTTTGTGTCTTTATCAACTGTCAGCAGAAGTTATTTGCAAGCGCTCTGGTCTTCTGTTTTTGTGCCACTTCTATCTATCTATCTATCTATCTATCTATCTATCTATCTATCTATCTATCTATTTATTTATTTTGTGACAGGACCAAGCTGTTTTTATGGCCATGGTTCCGTAATATATCCAGAGACCCAGAATGTTAACCCCATCAGCACTGTCCTTTCTGACCTAGGTTGCTTTGGCTCTCCAGGGTCTTCCATGGTTCCTCGTGGAGTTCGAGGCATTTCTTTCTATTTCTGTGAAGATCGTGATGGGGATTTTGATCCGGGGGTTGCACCGAATCTGTAAATGCTCTTAAGGGAGTTCTCATCTCCACTGTATTAATTCTGCTAATCCATGACTACGGGAGGGCTTTCTGTTTTCCAGTCTCCCCTCGGTTCAGAGGCGTAAAGACTTTTACGGTGGAGGCCCCTCGCCTGTTCAGTTAGGTTTATTCCTGGCCATCTTACCTTCTTCGAGGCTGTCGTGAATTGAGTGTGTTCTGTGATCTCTTTCGGTACAGTCATCCTCTTACAGGAAGAGCACCGGTTCCGTGAGTTCCTTCTGCCTCCGACCACGTTGCTGGAAGTGCTGACCATTTCTCGAGGTTCTGTGGTTAGACTTTCTAACTCCTTTCACATACAGTATCATGCCGTCTGCAGAGAGAAATAGTTTGGCTTCTTCGGGTTGTATCGATGACAGCGCTGTCTTCTTGCTGACTGTAATGGGGTTGCTTTGAGTTCTTCTCCTCATAGGACAACGTTGACTGCGGGTTTGTCACACAGAATCTTTATTATGTTGAGTTACATAACCCCCACACAGACAGACAGACAGACAGACAGACACACACACACACACACATATACACCCCAGCCCTACTCCCTCTAGGACTTTAAACATGAAGGTATGCTGGATTTTGTTAAAGGCTTTTTCCGAGGACCAGGATGCCTGCTGTGAGATAGCCTCTTCTCTACATGATACGGAAGCTGCATCCACAAAATCTAAGAGGATTTGGTCACCGACACAAGATCAGAACCAGGCAGCACCCACTGGCAAGTCAACAAGGGTGGGAGAAATCTCCCAAGGGGACACTTCTGAGGGAAGAGCTACCAGCATTTAAAAGCCCCTGAGAGACGAAGCAAGAATTAGTCTTCCCCGGGGATGAGCCCCGCTGATAGGTTATACCCAGTCCCAAGAGGTCATATCATATGCGTATATGTGCTCACATATAAATGGACTCAGCTGCATGCATTTATACACACACATATACAGACACATATGTAGCAATAATAATTATTCTTAGCCATGAATTTGAAAGGAAGGTGGAGGATACAGGAGGAGTTGTAGGGGGAGAGCGAGGGGTAGAATTATATAAACACGGCAGTCATGTATGAATCTTCAGAAAACTGAATTAAACTTGAAAAAAAGGTCTTAATTGATCAGAAGTTCAAGGTCATCCCCTGCAGATAGCTAAATGCAAGGACAACCTGGGCCATAAGTTCAAGGCCAGCCTGGGCCATGTCAGGCCCTGCCCCCTCCCCTCCTTGTGCACCCCTTCTTTTGCACACTCGTCTGTTTTCTGGTGTTACCACCACAGAATCCAGTTGCGTGTACTCTTTCAAAAAGTATCTCTTTGAAGCACTCTCTTTCAGGGCTGCAATGTGCAGTCGCACACCTATCTTATAACTTACTAAGCGTCGTTGGTTCAGTTCGAAGATGTGACAGAAAGCTCAAAGCAACCCATATCTTAACCCAATCCTCCTGCCTCAACATCCCAAACTTCCTCAGTCCAGGACACCCCTAGCTTTTCCGAGACACGAACCCAGAGCAGCCCAAGTTCCCAATGGTAAGGAGGGAGGTCCACACCATGTGATACCTTTGTCCCGTCCTCACTACTCAGAAAGTCTCTGGCACGCGCAACCCGAGGGGAAGCCCTCACCTCACGTGGTTCCTGGCTCTAGAATACACGCGCCGTTCGGGCTGTGCACAGCTCTGCCTCCTGATGAGGTCACACAACCCCACCACCCCCACTTCCCTCAGACTTTCACACCATCCTTGCTTTTATCCCAGCAGCCCCACTCCCACCCCAAAACCTAACATTGTCTAGACCGAACACCACTTGGAAGAACTTAGAAGATGTACGGTGAACTCTCTGCAGCCAGCAGGGTGTGTCGAGCTGACAGCTTCAGTGTTGCTGAGGTCTCCTCCAAGCGACCGCATAATCCCACAATGCCCCGAGACCTCGAGATCTCACTAGGATCCCTTAGGGGTTCCTCAGTGCTGCTTTAGGAACTGTGGTCTTAGCTTTTTGTTTTATCTTCTTTTTCTCTTTGTGAAATGGTTTCTCTGTGATAAAGTCAAGCTTTGGATTATTATGTGTGCAAAGCTTTGAAGATCTTAGCATTTGTGCGGCTCCCCCTATTTCTTCCCCTCTCTTCCCCCATCCATGGCTTTGATCATTTTGGCAGAATCGTTAAGAATCTGGTACATGCCTGGTTTTACCTTTTATTTTTGAGACAAAGTCTTGATATGTATCCCTTGGCTAGCCTTCCTCCCTCAGCTTCCCCAATGCTGGTATTATTACAGGTGTTTCCTATGGTGTCCCAGCCTGACATGGGTTTCGTAAAGTATTCAGACATTCTCCCTTCAGGGAAGGGTCTCCTAGCACAGTCTGACCCTGCAACGGTCTCACCAGGCAGCATCTCTTTGTTTCCATGGTGGTGTTGTGAAAACACCTTCCTGTTTACAATGTTACAATCCTAGTTGCACAGACTGGGAGGCCAAGGTCTGCAGGTGCATGTCTCCTCCCAGAGTCACTTTGTGGCAGGAACACCCTAGAGTCCACATCAGGAGCCAGACCTGTCTCCCAGGGGCCTACACTCAAAGCTGCTCACAAGTGTTTCTCCTCTTTCAGAAATGGCCGAGCGGCACAATGCAAAGCAGATTCTGCAGCTTGCCCGGGACCTCGTGCATAAGGTGCAGATTCTGATTGAGAACAAGTGAAGATCTGCTGTCGTCTGCCCCCTCCCTCCCTCCTGCAGCCCAGCACAAGGCCCTGGCGTCTGTGGACCAGCGTGGACCTCTGTGCAGAGAGCCATGCTCTTACCCTTGGCCACTGGGCAATGAGTGGGGTAGAGAAGAACCCATCTCGGCCTTACGTTTTTCCTGTTTGACCAAAGAGTGCCCAAGTCTGGGATTTCCCCCCTTCTTGGGAGTTGAGGTTGTGAGTGGGTAGAGGTGGCCTTTGGCTCTGTTCTTCCTTTCCTGTTCCTTCCTCATCTGTACAGGAGAGACCTCTGGGGTTTCCTCTGCACTCAGCAAGGAAGGACCTTTGGAGGTGTTCCACAACCTTCCTGCCAGACTGGCTTGGAGCAGGCTGTCCCCATAGGCATTGCTCACATTCAGAGTCCCAGGTGTTTTCAAGCGTCACCCCTGCCTTCAAACCACCAGGTCTCATTCCCCCCGCCCCATCTCCTGAGGTGACTCCGATGTCCCTTTATGGTTTGTGTGCCCCACCCAAAAACCTCTGGCTTGCAGGAGGGGCTACCAGCATGTCTCTGTGTATCCTCACTCGAGGCCTGTTCTGTCGTGCCCCTGGCAGAAGCTTCTGACTCAGCGCTGCCTGAGTCCCCTATCTAACGATCTAACTCCCTGTGTTTCCGACTTTTCTCTCTCCGCTGCCAAGAGACTCTCTTAAGAAAGGGCATCTAACAGGTGCCCTGGAGATCCAGGAAGTGATTGCAGGAGCTCCTGATGAGAGCTCAACTCTGCCTGTCCCACCGCCGGGGGAGACATCCCCACCATCACTGGTGGTCTGGGCTCAGAAGCCTTCGGACTTGGTGGGAGCCATGCTCAGCAAGGCTGGGTTTCCTCTAAGCACTTTGTTCACTCAGGACAGAGGAGGGATGTGCGAGGGGGTTGGCCCACGGCAGGGTTTGTCTGTGTTCCTTGATGGGGAGCTTGGAGCCAGGGCTGGATCTGAGGACGTTCCCTCCCCACCTTCACACTAAGACCTGCTTATCCACACACTGACCCCCAGTGAGCTTTCGTACCTACATCCTGGGTGCAGCGGAAATCAACACTCCTAGTCTAAACTTGTCCCCAGGACCTGCAGGCTCTGGGACAATCAAGAAACGGGAGGTAGGATTTTATGAGGAGACATACATGGCTTGAGGCATCTTCAGCCTGGAGCCCCACTCTGTCGGCTTCCGGTGACCTCCCGCTCCCACCCCCGACCCCCCTCCCGAATCAGAACCTCTGTCGGGGCGGGGTGGATAGAGAGAGCCTTGTAATTTCCATGGAAGACTGAGGCTGCTTCGGCCCCACTTGTGCCCAGGGAGGTGGCCGATGAGCACAGTCACCGGTGTAGAGTTCCATGCACCTCCCAGCTAGGTCCCCCAGCTTCCCAAGATGGGGGAAGACAGGCCGTCAGATAAAAGTTTATTTTGCCGGTGCAGAGGGTGGTATTTTAGCACAGCCAGGTCCGGACCTCCTGACCCTTATTTATTTATTTTTATAACTGACCAGCGTGGAGTATAGCACAAGATTCCCCTCCGTCTCCCTCGTGCCTCCCGAGCGTGCGCTTGTGGTTCCGAGTGCCTCGTATTTATTCAATTTACCAGCCGACGACGTCTGTGTGCCGTGTTCCCTGGTGTCCTGGAGTTGGGCGTGGGGTGGGGGGAGCGGCTTCCTCCTGCCCAAGGAGTTCTCTTTTTAACGTTGCCCAAGTGTCTTGTAAATGTTCTTTGCCAAGATGACTATTCAGAGCAAATATATCTGAGCAGAAAAACATAAGCATGGGTCTAATTATTTGCTTGTTTATGTTGTTTGGTTTGGTTTGGTTTGATGCACTGTGTAGCCCTGGCTAGCCCGGGACTTGTTATATAGACCAGATTGGCCTTGAACTCAAGACATTCCCCTGCCTCTGCCTCCCAAGTGCTGGGATTAAAGATGGGTGCCACCGTGCCCAGCATTTGGGAAGCAGCTGGAGCGGTCGGGGAGAGGGGGCAAGGTTTCATGTAGCCCAGGCTAGCCTTTATATCCAACATAGGCAGGCTGAAGCTGACTTTGCACTCCTGATCCTCCCAACTGCTGTGATTATAGGCATGCCCCACCTCAGATTTTTGGCTTGGGGAAGAGTCAGGGGAGCCCTTACCTTCCCTCATCAGAGTGATGGGAACAGTCACCTTCCCTCACCTTTCCCATCTCTCCCAGGGAGGTCCCAGGAGAAGCAGGAATGGCTGCAGCAGGGCAGAGGGAGCAGATGATGTTTCTGACGTGGGCAAATTCTCCTCTCTCTAGTCAGGTGACCAAGGAAGTTCTCCCCTCCCCTGGACCCAAGTCAGCATCCCTCACATTCAAGTCCCTCAGCAGCCATGACGCTGGCCATGTGTGCACATACACAGTCAGATACACATGTACACCACACACACACTCATACCACATACACACATATACACACAACACACACACTCATGCACACATCTTACACTCAAGCACACCACACACTCATCTACACACCTTACACACACCACACTCACACACATCACACATGTACACACCACACACACACTCATACCACATACACACATATACACATAGCACACACACTCATGCACACACCTTACACACACCACACTCACACACATCACACATGTACACACCACACACACACATTGCACACTCACCCCACACACACACACTGCCCACTCACCCACACACACACACACCACACACACACATACCATACACCACATATACACACAGCACACACACTCATGCACGCCACATACTCATGTACACACCTTACACACACCACATTCACAACACATCACACATGTACACACCACACACACACTTATACACCACATACATTCACAGACACCACACACACACACTGCACACTCACCCCACATACACGCACACCATACACACACACACACACACACACACACACACACACACACACACACACACACCAACCAAATGTGCTTAAAACAACTCACTTTTAAAACTCCAAAAAGAAAGCCAGATCCATCAGCATGGGCGGCAGAAAGCTTTACGAATGACTAGTTCATGAAATATTCTCTCAGTAGAGACTTGGAGCTGCAGCATCCATGAGCTCCTTCCTCTGTTAGCATGTTAGCCAGCCTCCCCTGTGTTAGCCAGCCTCCCCTGCCTGTTAGCCAGCCTGCCCTGTGTGTTAGCCAGTCTCCCCTGTGTTAGCTAATCTTCCCTGTGTGTTAGCCAGTCTCCCCTGTGTTAGCTAATCTTCCCTGTGTGTTAGCCAGCCCTCTCTGCTGTAACTGACACCTGAAGTGATCTGATCCTAGGATACTCTGTCTGGGTTTGTGTCTAGGAAGCCTCAGTCCATGGTTGGTGGACATGCTGCTCTTAGGCCTTAGGTTGGGAAGAACACATGATGACTGAAGCTTACTGTAGAGCAAAGCCACTCACCTCACAACCACAGGGCGGGGTCCCACATTCCCCTAGTGATCTAAAGACCTCCCTCTAGGCCCTACCTGTAAAAGGCTCATCTGCTGACAAAGCTGGGACACCGAAGATTCAATCTAGGGGGTGTGATGATTTGTATATGCTCAGCCTATGGAGTGGCACTATTAAGAGTTGTGGCGTAGATGTGACCCTGTTGGGGTGGGTGTGACCCTGTTAGAGTGGGTGTGGCTTTGTTAGGGGAGGTGTGGCCTTGTTGGAGGAGGTGTGTCACTGTAGGTATGGGTTTAAACAACCTCAACCTAGCAACCTTCAGATGAAAATGTAGAACTCTCAGCTCCTCCTGTACCACGCCTGCCTGGATGCTGCCATGTTCCTACCTCGATGATAATGGACTGAACCTCTGAACCTGTAAGCCAGCCCCAATTAAATGTTGTTCTTTATAAGACTTGCATTGGTCATGGTGTCTGTTCATAGCAGTAAAACCCTAAGACAAGGAGCTAGAAAGAGAGAGCAGACCCGGGAGTGGTGTAGTGGGCAGAGTGCTTGCCACATAGCACAAGGACCTGTTCATAAAGCCAGATGTGGCACCACACATCTGGAATCCCGGTGCTAGAGAAGTAGAGATGGAAGAACATGGTGGCCCACTGGCCCACCAGCCTTGCCAATGAGAAACATTGTCTCAAAACAGGTAGATTGTACATAACCTGACTACATGGCCCGCTTCATGGTGTGGGAAGTTTTATTGTAGATATGGGGGAGGCTTCAGGAAGAGTCCAGAGCAGAGAGAGAAAGAAGGAGACGTGGCTAGGACTGTTTGCTAGAGGGGAGAAGAGCAGCCAGGGACAGAGACCAGGGAGGACATAGTGAGAATGACAGTAACTACAGCAAATCAAGAAAAGCTGGATTACCAGGAGGGCGAGTGGCCGCCAGGAGGGCAGGGCCAGCAGACCAGCCTGGGACTTTGAAGTACATATAGCAGGTACTTGTGATTAGGGACTAAGGTGGAAGCTAGTGTGGGCCTTGATAGGCTGATGGGTGCCACAGGTTTATGTAACTGGAGCACCGTAAGTCCCTTTTTGCCAGAGGTAAGGGAGATGACTTCTTTCAGTAGACAGGAACCGGCTTCACAAGTTCCTGAGGGATACTGGCTTTTATCTAACCACCAGAGGTCCTCCTGTAGTGCAGGATGAGCCCATTTCTGGATATTTAGACTGCCTTTGGAGTTTTCCTTTGGACCTGACAGATAGTACCTGTTTTAGTTAGGATTTTATTGCTGTGAGGAGACACCACGACCAAGGCAACTCTTATAAAAGAAATCATTTAGTTGGGGCTGGCTTACAGTTTCAGAGATTCAGTCCATCATCAGGGCAGGAAGCATGGCAAGGGGCAGGTAGACACGGCACTGGGGGAGCCGATAGTTCTACATCTTGATCCTAAGGCAGCCAGAAAGAGACTGACTTCTGCAGGCAGCCAGGGGAGCCTCTGTTCCACACTGGACTGAACTCGAATACTAGGGAGACCTCAAAGCCCACCCACACAGTGACACACTTCTTCCAACATGGCCACACCTATTCCAATAAGGCCACACATCCTGATAGGGCCACTTCCCATGGGCAATATATATCCAAGCCACCATGATACCTAAGGACCCAGGTTGACTTTTGGCATCCACACACTTGTATTACACTTACACACACACACACACACACACACACACTCACACTCCCAGAGAACAATTGGAGAATAAAGATATGAGAGGCGTTGAAGATACAGTAGCGCCCAGTGAGACATTTGTATCCCAAGAAGTAAAGGAAGGGTAGAAGTAGGCAGGACAGTTTCACAGTGCCAGATGAGCTGGGATCGTCTGCCCCTACCTACACTCTGGAGACAGGATTCCAGCTCTGCTGCTGTTGTACCCTCCAAGCCGCAGCCACTGTCCTCATCGGGTGTGCTATACCCACTTGCAAAGATCCTCCCAGCGGGACATGTGGACAGCTGGTATGAAAACAAAGGCTGGTATGGCCATACCCGCGGCCATGAGCATTTTCACCCTGGGTGTGTGACTCACAAGGTCATGGGTCCCTCACCTGTGTATCTAGCCGTTCCTCCCAACCAGGTGTACCCAGTTCCGCTCTGATTGTATGGGAACACATGCTGGGGAAGGCTAGAGGAAGGAGTCTCCATCTTCGAAGCCCAGAGAAGCCATCATCCATGCTGAGAACTGACTTTCCGGGTGTGCCTGGCTTAATGTCACCCACACCCCTCCCTGTAGCCTTCACCTGTTGGTTTCTGTGTGAGCCTAATCAACTCATTGGTTGCCCTGGATGGGATCAATTCTAGTTGTCTTTGGTGGGGGAGGGGAGTAGATGTTGCTTAGTCCTTTTATCCCCCACCAGGGTGAAAATTCTCATGACAGCCATTTACGACTCTGTGTCCCTAGTTAAACACGTCCCAGACTGTTTTCACGCACATGCAGTGGGAGAGTAGAGGTTTCCTTGATTCTGGACTCAGACCCATGCCTCCCTTCTGGTGGATCCCCATCCCCTGACATTGCTGAGCTGTCCTGGCTGGAAACCCATAGTCCCTGAGTTCCTGCCAGCCCTCCTCCTTCAGCTTCTCCGGTGATCCTGTGCAACTTAAGAGGTGGATTCCAGCTGGGCGAGCTCCTGGCATCTCTGCTGTGTGGTGGAGGATCAGTCAGAAGCTGTAGCCGCCCTCCTCCTCCTGCCAGTGACCATTTTCTTATTTTAAAGCCTCAGAGCACAGTGGGAGCTTGAGCCAGGTTCCCATTCTGGAGCAGCAGGATTTGGCCCTCACAGGCAGGTGTCATGGTCATGTCTAGGTCACCCTAGCAGAAGGTGGAGGGCCACTTAGCTCCAGTGGGTTTTCCTCTTTAGGGAGCTGCTTGGAGCTTTGCTGGGCACAGGTCTCTAGCCTCTGTGGCTATGGGGCTCCTGGCTGACAACAGGTCCTCATTTTGATGAAGAAAGCAATATAGGGAATTGGGGGATTTGGTGTTAAAGGCAGAATGTCTCTGGAAATGCTTTTGCTTCTTGTGCTGAAAAAAAAAAGTCTCTGGTTCAGTTTGAAGAGAAAATTAAGAACCTTAGTGCCCCCTGCGAAGTCAAAGCCTATCCCCCCATGAGAGAGTGGCCTAAGCGTGGAGAGAGTGGGCTCCCTTTTTTGGAGCAGAATCTGTCTTCATAGAATCTCCCCCAGTTCCCTGACTGCATTAACGTCTCCACTGACAACACCCAGAACGCCCCTGGCTAAGGTCTAGGGGCCGAGGCTGAAAGATTCACGTCCCAATTTCTTTCCCTGTTGCTGTTATAAAATACCTTGACAAACCAAATTCAGGGGGAAGGGGCTCTATTCTAGTTCACAGCTCCAGGGCATCATGGTGGGGGAGACAGGGCGGCAGGCACTTGAAGCAGCTGGTTATGCCACATTCCCAGTAAAGAAAAAGGAGCAGAGAACGCTGGTTCCCGCCCCGCTTTCCCCTTTATACACAGTCCAGGATCCCTGGCAGGGAGTGGTGCCTGAGTGGTCAGCCCTCCCTCATCCTTCAGTACAAACAAGACAATCCCCAACAGACTGCTCCAGGAGAGTCTGGATCCGGCCAAGTTTAGAGCAGTGGTCTCGGGGTTGGTTCTGGCTTACAGCTTGAGGGTACAGTGTCCATCTTGGTGGAAAGGCATGGCGGGAGGAGCAGGAGGCAGCCAGTGATGTTGCATAGACAACAAGGGAGCAGAGGGTCAGGGGTGCTGGTGCCTCTCTTTCTCAAGTCACGAAGACCAGGACCCCAGCCCACGGTCGCCGCTGCCCATTCAAGTGAGTCTCCCCGGTTCTTGTCAACCCAGTTATGAACGTCTCTCACTGGTACGCGCCCGGAGGCTGCTTTCTGAGTTGATTCCTTGCCCTGTCATGGTGACAATCGACATGAAAACGTCAAGAAGCATAGACAGACAGACAGATAGACAGACAGACATCAGAGCCAGATGGAAGGCCTCCGGGCTCTGAGAAACAGCATGGTTTTCTCATCCATTGGTGCTTTACTTACTCAGAGTGTGGGGAAGGGTCCTGAGCCCCACGCAGCACGGAGCGGCATCCGGCACACAATGGATCCATAAATAGCTCACGGGAAATAAAGATGCTCGAATTGCCCAAGAGAGGAGGGGTTATAAGGAGAGAGAGAAAACAAGTATTCTACCCCCCTGTGGAAAGATTACACAGGTGTGGTGGTGCACAGCCGTTGATCCCAGCACTTGGAAGGCAGAGGTAGGCGGAGCTCTGCGAGTTTGAGGCCAGTCCTGTCTGTGTAGAGTTCCAGGACATCACAGCTTCATAGTGATGCTCTCTCTAAAACAGTTTTGGAATGGATGGCTATCTTTGCAGGGTTGTGCTGTATACTTTCCACCCATTTACATATGACAAACCAAAGACCTTCATGACACTCCCACAAAGTAGGCATTATGCCAACCTCTCCGTAGCAAAGAATAAATGAGTCCAGAGAGGGAAAGGGATTTGCCTGAGGTCACACAGCATGGGAGCAGATGAGGCAGGATTTGAACCTGAGTGTGTAGCAATTTCACCCGACTGTAGAGAGTTGTTTGCCGTTTGCTTTTCCAGGGCAACACTCATTTCCTTATTCTGGCACAAAGATGACTCCTTGCGTGTCACCAGAGAAGGGGACGGCTACCCTCTGGACCGTGGTCGTTTGCCACCTGATGACAAGCAGGCTGGTCAGGACCATGTTGAGGATGGCCGTGGCATAGCCCCAACTCAGCCAGCATGTTCCGCTATGGTACATGGAGGATCCTTCGCAGACTTCTTTGGCGAACGGGGAAGCCAGAGTGGCTGGAAAAACCAGCAGACCTACAAGTGTGGAGGCTGCTGGAGTAGCAGAAAAGGAAAGTCACTGTGCAGGTTGGGCTTCTGGGCCCATTTGGGATCCCAGGATTCACCCAGTACCCTGCCCTCCCTACACATCCATCTGTCTATTCAGCAATCCATTTAACTATCAACTCACCCATCCTTCCATGTACCCATCCACCCTCCCACCCATCCATCCACCCATCCATCCACCCATCCATCCATCCACCCATCCATCCACCCACCGACCCATCCATCCACCCTCCCACCCACCCATCCATCCACCCATCCATCCATCCATCCATCCATCCACCCATCCATCCATCCATCCATCCACCTGCCCATCCATCCATCCACCTGCCCATACACCCTTCCATCTATCCACCCTCCCATCCATCCATCCATCCATCCATCCATCCATCCATCCATCTATCCGCCCTCCCACCCACCCATCCATCCATCCATCCATTCATCCACCCACCACCAATCCATTCACCTGTATCCATCCATCCATCTACATCCACCCACCCATCCATACACCCCTCCATCCCCCTACCCATCTGTCCATTACCCTCCTATCCATCCATCCATCCATCCATCCATCCATCCATCCTATCCATCCACCCACTCATCCACCCATCCATCCATCCACCCATCCATCCACCCATCCACCCTCCCATCCATCCATCCATCCATCCATCCATCCATCCATCCATCCATCCTTCCATCCATCCATCCATCCTTCCATCCTTCCATCCATCTACCCATCCACCAATCCATCCACTCATCTATTCACCTAACCAATCACTTACTCATCCATTGACCCATCTCTATCTATCCACTGTAGAAACTCACACACGCACGCACACACAGACACAGACACATATACACACACATGCACACACAGACACATATACACATGCACACACACACATGCGCACACACATAGACACATACACATGCACACACACAGACACATATATACATGCACACACACTCACACATATAATCATGCACACACACACACACCACGTGCCTGTGCTCCATCCTCAGCATGAGTACAGTGAATTGTTTTCCAGAGTTTCCATGCTGTACCTTGCTAATGTTTAATTTTAAATGGCTCCCACCCCAGGAAGGAGCCCTGGCAGAGAGTGATATCTTGCTTTTGCTCTGCTTGTCACCATATGCATGGGAGTATAATTCTGGGGTGTCAAGTTGCAGGTTCCTGGGGAGTTTTGACACCACATATCTAGGTGTATTCTTCCCATAGATCCTAAAGATCAAAATTCTATTACAAATAAATTAAAAAGCAGAAAGAACTCCTGGGCATGTGGTAAGGTTAGAAATAAAACGAGCAGACATCTCGGAGGTCCTCCCGCTGAGAGAGAGAGAGAGAGAGAGAGAGAGAGAGAGAGAGAGAGAGAGAGAGAGAGAGAGAAAGGAGCCTTCAGTCCAGAGCCTGGTAGACCCTAGGTGAGGTAGGAAAGAAGGATAATGCTAATGCTGGAAAAGACACTGGGGATTAGGAGAAATGGCTCCCTGCTCAGAAGTAAGGGGCTATGACACAGTGCCAGGTCCTGAGCAGATCCCTGCAGAGACAGGAGGGGACTGTGAGATGAGTGTGCAGTTACAGCATCAGAGACAAGCGGGCAGCTGGAGAGGTGAGGCCGGGACAGGGAGGGCTGAACTGAGGCGGGAGAGAGAGACTTGGGTTTCCTTCTGCCTGCCATGGGAAGCCCTTGGAAGGTGGATAAGCCAGCCAGCTGACTGGATCTGATTTCACCTCAGCTGGACCTGTCTTCCCAGTGCAGGGAGGAAAGGGGGGAACTGGGGCCTGTGGGAGCTTGTTCTGACTCAGGTGAGAGGGGTGTAGGGTAGAGGGCTACCATGGGGCTCCCAGTGAACTGGAGAAGAGAGACCCTCCTCTGCTGAAGCAGCAAGTGAAGTGAGGATCAGGTTTCAGCGTTTTCTCAGCCCTTGGTTGGGCATCCTTGGGTTGCAAGCCTACCCAACTGTGCAGTGGGTGGCAGCACTACTAAGTGTGGTCCAGAATGGGTGGACGAAAGAGAAACATAGAGGTAGACCAGCTCTCTCTCTCTCTCTCTCTCTCTCTCTCTCTCTCTCTCTCTCCCCTCTCTCTCTTTCTCTCTCTCTCTCTCACACACACATACACACACTCACACACATACTCACACACACACTCACACGTACTCCCACTCCCACACACTCACACATATACTCTCACACATTCACACTCTCACACACCTATACAATCACACCCCACACACGCACACACACACACACACACACACTCACACCACACACACATGCTCACACACACACACACTCACACATTCACACACTCACACACACACACTCCCTCACACACACACACACACACACACACTCTCACACACACTCTCTCTCAACACACTCACACATATACTCTCACACATACACTCTCACACATTCACACTCACACACACACACTCACACATTCACACTCACACACACACACTCACACACCTACACACATTCACACTCTCGCACACAGTCACACACACACACACACACACACACACACACACACACACACACCATGCCCAAGCACAATTTACTGTTTGCATGGTGCTGATGCCATAGGACCAGGTCAGCTAAGGTCAGGTCCACATGGGTGGCTTCAACATCGTGTGTCCCCTTGTCCCCAAGTCCTGAATTGCTAAAGATGGGAGTAGTTCACAATCATGGGGTTCACCTTCAAGATCTCAGCACTGTGTAAGAGTCTACCTGCTGCTGCCTGCACCACGGGTGTTGGACCAAAGCCCCTCCTGGGAAACAACCTTCTGGGGGCCAGTGCCCAGGCTGAGAGGAGAAGAACGCTGAGGGACAGCAAAAGCCAGCCTCCCA
Source organism: Rattus rattus (assembly GCF_011064425.1). Lineage (NCBI taxonomy): Eukaryota > Metazoa > Chordata > Mammalia > Rodentia > Muridae > Rattus > Rattus rattus. The sequence continues at coordinate 40,737,701 of NC_046169.1, forward strand.
GGAGCATTGCAGCTGAGACCTTGGGAGAGAGGGGAGGGAGGTGGGATGAGCACATGGCAGTCACTGACTATTGTCCCCTGAAATGTTCCCGACAGCTGTGTGTAGCTCCTGTTTGGCTACTCTGTGGGATCTTTCTTCCACCCTTCTCTACCCCGTTCCCACCCTTTCAACCCCTAACACCAAATAGGAAAGAAAAAAGGATTACGGGGCGGGGGGAAGGGGGTGGAGTTATCATTAGACTGCACCCTACCGACTAGGGGCATTGGGGTCAAGTTTGATCTTCACCTTCAGGATACGTACTTTATTCTTCTTGTGTCTTCTTTGCACACAACTACTTGATAAACTAGGACCAACAGCAACCAACGCCCCACACCTCTTGGGGCCTCAGCGTTTATACACCCTCTGAAAAGTGTCCAGAATTCCTAAAGCCAGGCAATCACAGAACCTATCTGCAGCTGTCAAAATCACGCCCCTGCTAGAGCACGAGGCAAATCATAGTCAGCTGCTGTGGATGATCTGAAGCGGCCCCGTATCCCCTGAGATCAAAATGAAAAACATATTCCTACAACATCTCTGTGTTTTGTGAAGAAACCAAAATTCCAAAATCTCCACTACAGCTATGTGTTACTCTAATTCCATTTTCCCTTAAATAAAGAGGTCCAGAGAGGGCAAGCCCTTTGCCTCAAGACACACAGCTAATCCAATAAGCAAAAGTAGGATCCAGGTCAGCAAACCACTATGTTCTGCCCTGATTAGGCACTTGCCAGGATCACCAGGAGGAAGCCCCAATCCTCAGTGTCACCTTTGTAATCAATTTTGAAGGCGATATAATCTTGCTCGTGAGTGCTGGTTTAAGTACCCGGTCTTCCCCCTCCCCATGTTCATCGCCAGGACTTAAGCATCTCATCTTTCATCTGTTAACCCCAGCAGTGCCTGGGGTGGAGTCAGGTAGGGGTGTGCGGGTTGTACCCTGCAGAACCACCACAGACTTGCTTATCGATGACAGTGATTTCCTAGTGGGTGGCAGTATGGTGTCTTAAAGTGACTTTTCCTGGTTTGCAGGAAGGTTTTTCTGGGAGCTGAGAGCCGCCTCTAGAGGTCACGCCCACCCAATGCTTGCAGAGCCCCAAGCTCAGAGGTGTAAAAAACCCTAAGCAGAGTTTGTTGGTGTTCTTGAGAGCTGCTGAGCGCTGAGATCCTGTGTGCTCAGACACTGCGTCACCCACTGGTCAGCAAAGGACACTCAGAGCCCATTCCCTGGGAGCCAGCAGCCCTGGAAGAACTTGTGTCTCACCTTCCAGGGCAAGGTGGGCATGTCCTTCAGGGACCAAAAAGTCACACAGCTCTGGTTCCAGCGGTCACCCTGTGGCCAGAAGCAGTAGGTAAAGACACCATAGCAGGAGAAAGGGCTCTGGAACCAGGCGGGAGAGATGAGGCTGAGGCCAGACATGCTGGTGAGGGAGAGCCCCAGAGCAGCCCTCACGCCGACCTCCATCGGGAATGTCGCTGACCTAGGGGTCAAACCGAGGAGAGAGATGAAGGGGGTGCACGGAGGTGAGCCAGCACCAGGGCACACCAGGTCCATTCATTAGCTGGCTCATTCACACGTGCCTGCCTTCCTCAACCCAAGTCTCTCTCAGTGTCTGGGAGAGGCCCTGAAAGTGGGCGGCACAAAAGCTGGGGTCCTGGCTGAATAAGAATGGGCTAAGCAACAGCCTTCATCTCTCTCCATGTTTCCTACTGCAGATGGAGCAGGCCGCCACCCCTCCCACCGAGTCGCCCCTCCCACCGGGTCGCCCCTCCCACCGGGTCGCCCCTCCCACCGGGTCGCCCCTCCCACCGGGTCGCCCCTCCCACCGGGTCGCCCCTCCCACCGGGTCGCCCCTCCCACCGGGTCGCCCCTCCCACCGGGTCGCCCCTCCTTCCGTGCCACCCTGAACACTGTTCTCTCAAACTGTCTCCCAGAACAAAACCCTCCTTCTTCTTCAAGTTCCTCTTATCAGTTGCCCACAAGAAGAAAAATAACACTTCCCTTGTCCAAAAGGACAGCCCTGTCCCGAAGAGTGGCATCCCTTAAACCTCATACTCCCAGGCTGGGCTTATGGCACCGTTCTACCCATCAGCTAACCACTCCGTGGGGCTTGTCCATTGTTCAGCGTGGGCTAGGATTTGGTGGTGTTTTGGCAGCCCTTTGGGGAGTCTGTGGATCAGTCTGCTCCTGTCATGCCGGGCTGCCTTGTGCCCAGCTTGATTCTTACTGCAACCCCTTGTCCTCAAACCATCATGTGGGAGTGGGCATTCCGTACTAGGAACTATGGGGGAACCACATAGACAGTCAGTCTCCTGCAGGATTCTGGTGAGAATTTGGGGATAGGGATAGCCGATCCAGCAGGAGTCCTCTCTCTGGAAAGGCTGCAGATGGGGGAGGGTTAGGGTTAGGGTTAGGGTTAGGGTTAGGGTTAGGGTTAGGGTTAGGGTTAGGGTTAGGGTTAGGGTTAGAATCAGTGTCCTGCTGATAGCAGTAGGTTCCAGTGACCGCTTCAGGGGTCACTTCTTATGGGGTCAATTCTACTAAGGGAACAAATTTAATTATCTGGGGCTGGCAAGAGTGCCCAGTGAGAAACCCTGAGCTCTTAAGTGTACCTACAGAGAGCTGGATATACATTTGGTAATTCATTCTTGCTGCCAGCAGCAGGGAATGAAGTAAAGGATGAATTGTTTAAGAGTTCCTTTCTCTTTTGCCTGGTAGTCCCACCTCTGGCTAGCCAGGCTGAAGGAGGCTTGGAGCTTTAACTCTTCATGAACCAGAAAAAGAAAGTTATGCTCGCAGGGAAAAATAACACTTTTACACCTCGCAAATATGCACAGACACACAGACACACACACGTTCTGGTCAGGCCCTACCACCTGTCTTTTCCACTCCACAAGTGTTCATACAAACTTACACACACACACACACACACACACACACACACACACACACAATTTGGTAGTTTGAGCAAAAGCCTTCAAGACTAGGTTTCATTCATTGAGCAAGCACTGACACAGAAAAATCACTCAATCTGGGTGAAAAATGAGCTCCAATCTTTATTGCTCAGAGAAAGAAAAAGCTGAATGAAAGAAGCCTTGTAAGAAAAAGGCCAGTCTCCTATTCTTGTTCTTGGTACTTACACTTTCTCAGGAGAACAGATCACATGGTCTTCCAAGTGTCTTTATACTTCCAAAGTTCATCATAAACCGAATAAGAAGTTTCGGTGGGAAGGTTTACAAGTTTCCATTAGGACTAATTATCTAATTAAGTATCCATTACCTGTCATTAGCTCATTAAAAGTTCATTAAAAGTTTAAGACAATTCTTACAACATAAGTTAGTGTGGGTTTGTCAAGAGGCAAACCATCTGCCTAGCATCTCATTAGGTTTGAAGTTTTGTGTAGATAAATCCCATCAATATTTTATCTTTTGTCCTTACACCTACGGTAAATTGTCCATTCCCAGTTTAAGACCTTGAGTTATCTGATAACGGCTTCACAGCTCACCTAGAAGGAATGTTTTTCCTGATTGCAACTTTGTTTCAAGCCTGCTTTCATCCTACTGTTGTTAGCCTGAGACACAGGAAGGTTCCTAGAGCCCTAATTGCAGCTTTTATATTCTAGAGGGCTCAAAAATCACTTGCACAAATTTAGGAATTCTATAGAATCATTTAGGAATTACAGAATCGCCAATTGGTCTACACAGCATTACTACAAGAGACTGCATCTTCCTTGAGCTGCAGGAAATCTGTCCAATAGGGTAGACTAATGTCATCTGCTAGCCTTAGCCTCTCCTAGATGGCTCCTGACAATTTGGAGCCACCATGATCCTTGGGTTCTGCTAGACTTTGGCATTGCTATAACACAGTGTTGTAGACTGAGTCTTTTATAAAAAACAAAGTTCATTTGGTTCCTGGTGTTGGGAGACCGGGAAGACCAAGGGCACTATGCAGTATGTGCTCTACATCTGGCAAGATGTCTAGTCCGTGCCCATCTCTTCCTACCCCTTCTTGCCCAGGGTTTTATGGTGCACATGTGTGTGTATGCATGTGTGGGCATGCATGTACATAATGGTACATGCATACAGGGGCCAGAGGTCAACCTCACATGTGATTCCTCAGAAGCATCCACCTCATTTTGTGAGGCAGGGTCCCTCATTGGGACCTGGTGCTTGTTCATTGAGCTCACTGACCATTGAGCCCCAGGGTCCACCCATGTCCACCTCCCCCAGTGCTGGGATTAGCATGCACTACACTTGGCTTTTGTCCTTTGGTTTCGGAGACAGGGTCTGGCTGTCCTGGGCTCCATATGCAGAGGAGGCTAGCCTCAACTCAGTGATGGTCCTGCCTCTGCCCTTGAGTGCTGAGATTAAAGGCCAGTGCCTACACTCAGCACCTTCTGGGTGTTTTATGTGGGTTCTGGTCAGGGGAGAGGCAACTCATGTCCTCAGGCTTATGCAGCAAGCACTTACTGACTGGGCATCTCCCCAGCCCTATTCTCTTCTTACGAAGACACAAACCATCTGAGGGACTCACCCTCCTGACCACATCTACCCGACCTTGACCTCCCAAAGGCCTCACCACCAGACACCATCAACCCAGGAATCTGGGAGCATGAGGGGTAGGTATATCCCTATTGTGACAGGCAAACAAAACCAGTTTTCTAAAGTTTGAATTAAAAACCAAAAGGCAAGGGGGTTTAAAGTTGAGCCTTACCTAAGTAATGACGGATGCAGTTCCACCAGGCTGGAAGGAGGGTCCACTTGTCCTGGTGCTGGTGGAGGTAGCAGAGCCCGCTTGGGCTGTCTCCAAGGGTCCCCAACAATGGCCAGGGGCTGCTGTAGTAGCACTCTGGGGTTCTGAAACCTCTGTCAGCAACTCAAAAGTGGCAAGGAATCCCAGCCCTCACCTGGGATCCTGGGTAAGACGGCCATGTTTCTCCGTGTTTATAAGGAGCACATAAATCCCAGCATGAAGTGTGGCACGGAGTGGCCAGGGTTGGGGATGGGCTTTTCGCTCTGGGGTTAGAAATCTCTCTGAGGCTGCTAGCCAGCAAGTGAGGAATCATCCCTTGGGTGACGAAGGACTTGTTTTTGCCCTTTCACCAGAACCCACACCTCCCAAGGGTCAGCTGATCTCAGGGGTGTAATTCCAGGCCAGGAGATGGTGGAGTGGAGCCACACAGCCCCGCCCTCCACTGTCCCGGGCAGCTCCGGTGTTTCTGAGTCTTTGAAAAGACTAGACGAGCTTCAGGGTCACCTGGGAAAATCACAGCCACGGAACAGGTGCCCAGAAAGCTAAGTGAGGCTTTATAAGCCCAAATTACATCCGGCCAGGCTCCAGTTACTGGAGCCCTCCTACAGGGAGCCTGAAACAAACAGAATGGAGACTTTCTCCTCTGTCTAGAGCTGACTTTTCTTTTCTTTCTTTTATAACAAAGATTTATTATTTTATTTTATTTATATGAGTACACTGCAGCTGTCTTCAGATGCACCAGAAGAGGGCATCAGATCCCATTATAGATGGTTGTGAGCCACCATGTGGTTGCTGGGAATTGAACTCAGGACCTCTTGAAGAGCTGTCAATCCTCTTAACCGCTGAGCTCTAGTCCTAGAGCTGACTTTTCAATGTGATTAAGATGACTATTATGTGCCTAGAGGGGCAGGGTGTCATAGTACGCATGTTGGTTCCCTCCTTACACCGTGCACGTCCCAGTGTCCAAAGTTGGGCTGTCTGGCTTGGCAGTAAGCACCTTTACCTGCAAGCTGAAGGAACCTGGGCTAGCAGCCAGCGAGTGATGCTGTCCCACTCACAGATGGCACAGTCATGGCTTCTTCCTCTCAGCCTCAAGTTCTTGGAGATGCCGAGGATTGAAGTCAGAGGCTGGGCATCCGAGTGACCTCTAGACTTTACCACAGTTAGGGGCAACTGTCCCACCAGCTCCAGCCAGAAATCAAAGATGATACAAGAGCCAAGGTCTGCACCCCCCCACCCTCTCCTTACCCCCAGGTCAGAGGGGCACGGAAGTGGCAGCTGAGGATGTGAAGTTGTCTTGTTCCTCTCTGGACTTGGATGGATGGCCTTGTCTCCAGACTGAATGTGTTTGGACCTCACTTGTAACTGCAGAGTCCTGAGCTCACAGTGACCCTCAACCTCAACAGAACATAGTAGGGAACATGACACAATCTGTTTCTTCAAGGAACTTAGGGTCATGTAAACAAGATAGGGCCTTAAGATAGATAGCCTCTATATCCAGCCACCCACCCATCCACCCATCCACCCATCCATCCATCCACCCACCCACCCATCTACTATCCATCCATCCATCCATTCATCCATCTACTATCCATTCATCCATCCATCTATTCATCCATTCATCCATCTACTATCCATTCATCCATCCATCCATTCATCCATTCATCCATCTACTCATCCACCCACCCACCCATCCATCGACCTACCCATCCACTCATCCATCCATCCATTCATCCATCTACTATCCATTCATCCATCCATCTATTCATCCATCCATCCATCCATCCATCCATCCATCCATCCATCCATCATGAATCAACCCATTCACATACCAACAACTCTTCCATGCATCCATTTCACACAATCATTCTTTTATCATCTATCTATCTATCTATCTATCTATCTATCTATCTATCTATCTATAATCAGCAATCTCTCTATCTATCCCTCCCTCTCTCCTACCCACTCGTGTGTAGCTCTCCTTCCATCCAACCTCTTTCCATCCCCACCCCCATACTTATTAAGTATCCAGTACACGCTACGAAGTCCGTCCTAGGTGCTAGGAACTGAACAGGGATCTGGGCAACTGCAGCCTCTCTTCTGCAGATCCCACCCCTGCCTGGGGAAGAGAGGTGTTGAAGAACTAAGTCAATTCATAAAAGCAAATGTGAGACAGTGTCACAGGAAATGATGATAGATATAGAGAGATAATCGGTGTGGAAGTCTTACAAAGCCTCGTGAGAAAGCCAAGTCTGACCTAAAGGTGGAGATGGGGGAGCTGTGTGGAAGGTGTGGGAGGAACACTACAGACTGAGTGTGGACCAGGTCCAAAGGCCCTGAGGCCGGCATGGGTAGGGCACATCGACAGAAACAGAGAGGCCATGTGGATGGGTGGAATACAGATCGAAGGACGTCCAGGGGTTGTATAGCCTCAGCGTAGACGGTGGCCAAGGTGTGCAGCAGCTAAGCAAGTGAAAATCAGCCCGACCAGATTTGCTGAGGGAGTGTGTGTGTGTGTGTGTGTGTGTGTGTGTGTGTGTGTGTGTGTGTGTGTGTCGGGGGTATCCCTAGGCTTTTGGCCTGGAGTGCAGACCTAGGTGATGATAGCTGAATCAGAGGGAGCAGTGGGTGAGCAGGAGGCTGTGGCAGCTGAGTCATGTGCCTGGCAGAGCTGTATGGGTTAAGGAACCGAGGAAGGGCCACCAGGTTGCCTACGCCAGACCTGAGGCTGGGATCCTTCAATACGTGGTCTCTTTCACTAGTATCTGTCTCAACCAGGCCTGCTGGCTCTGTCACCAGGGACAAATGACACAATGGCTCAAACCCTCTGTTTCCCCAATTACAGAGAGCCTGGCCTACAGCAAGGGCGCTGAACGTTTGGAGGGATGGGTTCCTTTGAAAATAGGGTTTTAAACTGTGACTGTGTTCCACATTCAGCTTCAAAGCACACAGAGACAGGAGCACACAACGGGTGTGTTCTTCCAGGGCTCCTGTTGCAGCCCCAGCCCGTTGAAACTTGCTAGGGCTCTTAAGTAGTGCCTGAGGCCAGCTGGGCTCCTCCTCAGTAACCCCCACCTTTCTCCTCACTTCAGATATCCCTTCTGCCCAGGAACCCCACACTTTAGCTCAGGCCTCTTCAAGGTTACCTCTCCAATGTGACCTTCCCTGTTCTAGCTCTGGCCTTGAATGTAAATCTGTGAGCTCTTAAAAGGCCTCTTCCCCTTTAAAGGTCACATTCAGGTTGGTGAACGGAGCAGGGTCACGTGAGGAGCTGGTCTGAGAAGGTCTGTGTACTCACCCGTGTGCGGTTTCCTTCCTGAAATCAATAGCTATTCACTCTGAGCTGACGGATGGGCTGGACCAAGAGGGAAACTCCAGCCTCAATAGGGTGGGGAAAGGGGAGAGTTTCCTGGGTAGGAGAAGGCACCTGTAGGGGTCCCCGAGCCATTTCTAAATACTGGTGCCGAAGCTGGGTATCAGAGCGTCCTCTCGAGTCTTCTTGGCCCCATAGGAATCCAGTGCTGCAGGAGGCACCAGCAGAGGGCGCGCTCGTTCCACCTTCCCGGCGAGGGCTGCTTTCCCGCGGCTTCTAGCTGAGGCTCAGCCAGCCTTACCGGGCATTTCCTGTAATTGTTCCCTTTCCTACACTTTCTCCAAGTCTGTCTTCCCTCGCTCGGGTTGGACTGGAGTCGGCTCCCCAAAGACGCCTGAGCACGCCCAAGTTTGCCCGGGGCTCTGTTTGCCAGACCGAGATTTCTGCTGCGCGACTTGAGTGGTTTGCCGACTTCTCTGCGCTCTGCGGGTGGGGTCTGAAGAGACGTCGCCCCTTAAAGAGTTGTGGCCTTCGAGGCTGAATCCCCTGGCTTGGTACACGGCCGATTTCACTGGTGTCATCCCTACTGGGGAACTCGGGGTCCCCTTTGTGGGTTATTTGTCTCCCAGTGAACTTAGAAGGAAACTATAGGGCTTTGAGAGAAAGCAGGTCCGGTGGGCTGGAGGGAGTAGCGGCTTGTAGGGAGGGGGATGGAAGCGTCAGGGCTGGTCAGTTACGGGTTAGGAGAGCAGTGGGATGTCTGGAGCATCCATTTACCTGGAGCAGGCTTCCAGGTAGGAGCCCAGACAGCGGACAGACTCATCTGTGAGGGTCTGAACCGCAGCATGCATGGGTGCGGTTTGGGTTATATGAGCGTGCATTTCATCAAAGGCAGAGTTATTTTTCCCATCTTCGCTTCATTTCATTCTCACTTAACCCAGGCTTGCCTTGAATTCACTTTGACGCCGAGGATAGCCCACCGCCTTCATCCTACCACTGCAGCGCCGCAGCATACCAGATGGGGATCGAACCCAGGGCTGGTAACCGATATCCAGTGGGCCACACGCTCCCCCAACACCTCCACCCCAACCCCAACTCCCGCGCCATCTCTTCGGGTTCTGTTTTCCTACTCAGGTGGATTGGCAGAGCAAGTGAGACGTCGCGAGAGGATAGTGGTGTCCCTGCTGTCTCAGAAGCGTAATTTACATCATGTCTCCTCCAAAAACCCTAAGAATAGATTTCAATTGAAGAAGAAGAAGAAGAAGAAGAAGAAGAAGAAGAAGAAGAAGAAGAAGAAGAAGAAGAAGAAGAAGGAGAAGAAGGAGAAGAAGGAGAAGAAGGAGAAGAAGGAGAAGAAGGAGAAGAAGGAGAAGAAGGAGAAGAAGGAGAAGGAGAAGGAGAAGGAGAAGAAGGAGAAGAAGGAGAAGAAGGAGAAGAAGAAAACCCACCAAATTGTCTACCAGCGAGCATCTTCCCCTGGGCCTCAGGGAAATTAAATCTTGAGGAGGGGCTCCCGGGGCACTCACTCTGCCTGTTCTTAGAAATCGACAGTATGTTGCCAGGGAAACGGGAGGCGGGGTCCAAGGATGATTATGAGGGGGAGGATCTGTAATAAATAGCAAGACAAAAGCAACTTAATGGAGAAAGGCTTCTTCAGGTTCCGGAGGGACGCCACCCAACGGTGGGGAAAGCATGGTGGTCGGACTCGGAGGCTGGCTGGGCAAGCAAAGGGTGGACAGGAAGTGGAGCCAGGCCATGAAACCCCGGGGCATTCCTTTCCCCGAGTGACTCATTTCCTCCCCTCCCCCTCCTAGAGCGGCGATTCTCGCCCTTCCTAACGCCGCGACCCTTTAACACAGTTCCTTCCTCCTGCTATGGTGTCGCCCCAACCATAAAATCAATTCATTGCCACTTCATAGTTGTAACTTTGCCACTGTTGTGAATCATAATGCAAATAAATATCTGGTAGGCCATACGCTCCTGAGTGATCTTCGCAGGGGACGTGACCCACAGGTTGAGAACCAATCTCCTAAACTTCACTCGACCTTCCCAGAGAATGTCGCCCGAAGGAGAAGTGGAATTCTAACGTCTGAGCCTATGGGGGGATGTTTCACATTCAAACTACAACAGGGTCCATCCTTGGTGACCAAGAGCCCCGAATCGTGTCCTGCGACGATGCTGACTTTAAGTGAGGTTCCATTTTGAGGGTCAGATCTGTTCCAGTATCTGAAGTACGGAACCCATCTCCACCCGGTAATCCAGAAGGCTTCTGGGGGAACTGACTGCAGCTAAGGATGGTCATTAAGTCGAGGCTAGACTAGCTGAGGGCAAAGTCCTCCTGGTAAAGTAATGCAGTACAGCAAAGGTTTAGAGTCAAGAGAAAACATTTCAAAGAATAGATTGGCTCTTACGGTCAAAAAAGAAAAGAAAAGAAAAAAAAGAAACAAACAAAACAATAACAACAACAATAACAACAAAAAACAGGCTGGAGAGATGGCTCAGTGGTTAAGAGCACCGACTGCTCTTCCTGAGGTCCTGAGTTCAAATCCCAGCAACCACATGGTGGCTCACAACCATCTGTAATGAGATCTGATGCCCTCTTCTGGTGTGTCTGAAGACAGCTACAGTGGACTCATATATACAATAAAATAAAAAAAAACTTAACCCCCCCCAAAAACAAAAAACCAAAACAAACAAACAAACAAAAAAACCAAAAACCAAAAAACAAAAAACAAAAAAACCAAACAAACAAAACAAAAAACCAAAGAGACAGAGAGGCCTATGGTGTTGCTCAGTTGTTAGAATGCTTGCTTAGTCAGCAGGAAGTGCTAGGTCTGATCTTTTGCACCCATAAACGGGACATCGTGGCACAGGACTGTAATCCTAGCACTTGGGAGTCTGAGGCAGGAGGATTGCTGCAAGTTTCAGACTACTTGTATTGAGACCCTGGCAAGGAAACAAAGCAAAACCCAAGGATGGCTGAAACAGGGCCCAACCAGGTGGCTGTGGGTTCTGAGGCTACCCAGTCAGTAAGGCAGGTAAGGCAGCGTCACCCCACAGGACAAATGAACCACACTGTGAACAGCCCCGATGACCACCGGGGTGCTCAGGGTCCCCTGCACTGAGGATGGGCAGTGCCACTGTGGAATCTCCAATGTATTTGCAATTGGACAGAACTATCCCCACGAACTTCTTGGAGGAGGCTGACGGTGGCAGATAAAACATTCTGGGACAGTCCCTGGGGTGTGTTGTCCTCTGTGTACCAGAACAGGCAAGCCTGCGCGGTTCTGGCTCCGGGTAGAATGTGGAACCTGACACTCCCTGCTCGGTGTAATCCCTGGGCTTGTGTGGCTGGCAGCCTCTCACTTGGCGAACACAAGAGAATGTGGAGGAGTCCAACCTGTCTCCCAGGAAGTCTCGCCCCAGGAGGACCCAGGTGCCTCTGGGAGTTGTAGTTTGGTTTGCTTCGGCTTTCCCTCGGTTTGCTTAGAGTGGGGGAATGGGGATGGGTTAGTCACAGGGGACATGTGGTCTAGGTCTGGGGTCTGTGGAGGTTGTTGGGAAGGTTAATGTTTTGTTCCCTTCGGAACTTATATTCAGAGACAGACTGGCAGTGTGTGTGTGTAGAGGGTGCAGGTGCAGGGTGGGGGAGACACTCCCTTGTCTGGGGAGCCCAGAATAACAAACATCTGGCTACTCCAAGCATTCGGACACACGTTTGCAAGAAGCGATTTGCATAAGAGATACAGGAAGTTTCTCAAAGCTTCTGGAAGAGACAAGGCACTTAGTGGGGTATCACAGACTGGCCATTCATGCACATCTATTCATTGAGCTCCTACTATGTCCCAGCCCTGAGGTAGGCACTGTGAATCAGGTGGATGCCCAAGTACTTTTTCTGAGGTATCTCTAGAGAGGAGAGGACACAAACTGTTTTTAAATTTAATTTTATTTAATATGTTCCTGTAGGTTTTGAGACAAAGAGTTTCTCTGTGTAGTCCTGGTTGTCTTGGAACTAGCTTTCCAAGACCAGACTGGCACAGACAGAACTGAGAGATTTGCCTGCCTCTGCCTCCAAGTGCTGGGATTAAAGGTGTGCACCATCACATTCAGCACACCAAACTTTTTTTTTTAAAATAATAACATACAAACTCTGCATCAAAGCCCTACTTTTAGGTGGACTTTGAGAAAACTTCATCTTGCAGACCAACCATTTGAACTGCCTCAAAGACACGCCCCCCCGGAATGGCAGAGTCATATTTGACATTGTGTGGGATAGTCCACTTGATAACTGTGTCCCTGGCATCCAGATGACCCATACCACTGCTGGGCTCTGTCACTGTGGACCAGAAGAGCCTCAGATGGAACCAGGATATTATGGAAGGCATCATCAGCGCTTACTTTAAAAGGGTCAAAATTCAAAGGATTGTATGAACTGTACACACACGCACGCACGCACGTGCACGCGCACGAAAACACACACACACACACACACACACACGTCACCACCACCACCACCAATCTGATGCAGAGAGGAGGCAGGAGAATGGCAGACAGCTTTCTGGAAGCCACACTGCTGCTTGGGTCTCTTGTCTCTTTTCTTGAGGTTGGGCTGGTTTTACAATAAAAGAGTAAATCATGTCCCATTTCCCTGGGGAGCATGTGTCATAAATATGATTCAATTTACCCGTGCGATGTTTCTCCCTAATGCTGGCGAAACCCTATGAGAACATGGATCCGCTGGCTGCCGAGTCCCCAGAGCCCAGCATACAAAAGGTACTTAGTAAAGATGCACAGGCTGGCAGGGTAGGGTTCCAATGATGTCGTCCCAGCTCCTGGGGAGAGTGGGGTGGGGAGGAGAGAGAATGGATTGAATCCAGGAGCTCAAACCTGAACAGGGAGAGACTCTAGGAGGGGGGAGGGAGAAAGGGAGAGAGGGAGAGAGAGCTGGTTAGTGGTGGAATAGACACTTTTGTAAAACTAGAGTTTATTTTATTTTATTATTGGTTATTTTATTTATTTACATTTCAAGTGTTATTCCCCCTTCCCAGTTTCCTCTCTGCAAAGCCCCTATCCCCTCCTCCCTGGAGTTTATTTCCAACATGGCATCCAACCTCCTCCAACTTCAGTTCCCGGGGATCTGTCGCCCTCTTCTGGCCTCTACCAGCACCGGCACTTACGTGCACATACACACAAAAATAATAAAAGAAATCGTTTTGTTTTTTTAAGAGGAAGGAAAATAAAAAGAAAGAAAAAAAAGAAATCGTGGTCGATATGATTAATGAACCGAACAAGGCAGCTGATCAGGAATGCGCAGTCGCAGGGCCGCAGGTGGGCAGTGCTCAGTCACCCCACCGCGAGGCACACAGTAGGTGCCTTGATTGGGACCATGGCGCAATGCCGCGTCCGTCCAGCAGCGGGCGCGCCTCGCGCAGTCTCGCGGCTCCCGCGCCCGCGCCCCGCCCCTCGCTGCTCTGCGCAGGCGCCACTGGGCGCAGTTGCCACGGCGACGGGGCGCTTCCCGCCCGAGCCCCGCCTCCGGCAGGGAGGCTGCGCGCGCCGCGGCAGGTGCGGGCGGGCAGGTGCGGCGCGGCGGGCCACTGCGGTAGGTGCGCGGAGGGCGCGGGGGCGCGCGGGCGGGCGCGGGGGCGCGCGGAGACGCACGGGGACGCCCACTCCTGCCCGCGGGGCCGCGTGAAAAGTTGGCAAAGTTGGCGGAGGGCGAAGCGGGGAGCGGGGAGGAGCAGCGTGTGGGGTCCGGCTGCAGATTTGGGGGGGGGGATCCCGTTGCATCTGCTGCCGGGGAATGCTGGCGGAGGGAGCCTAGGGCTGGCCCCGCTCCCCCACGCGCGTCCGCGGCTCGCGCGTGCCTCGGGATCACGCCGTGCAGGCCAGGGCTGACCTTCCTCAGGCCAGGAAGCGGTAGCCTTTTGCTTTCGGAGAGACGGCGCCTGTTGCAGAGAGCTGTCCCCTGAGGGCCTGCGGCTGGCGCTGGAGCCTGCGCCCTGCCCCGGGGTCGCGCCCTCCGGGGTGGCGCGCGCGCCGCCTGGTCCGCGGTGACAAAGATGTGTAACTTGGACTTTCTTCTACTGGGGCGAGTTGCGGCTCCAGGCCGCGCACAGAGAAGCGCTGGGGCTGGTTAATCTGTAACCGAGACTTTTGGTGGAGGCTTCAAGCGGCCAACTTTCTCCTTGCCACCCCGCAGGGCAGGCGTGCGGCCAGGGCTGGGCTCCGCAGACACCCCGCGTCTTGGTGGGTTCGGGGGAACTTGAGGGCTTGGCAGGAGCGCACTTAGGCCCGAGAAGAGCAGAGTCTGGATTCGTGTTTTAGCCTGTCCTGTAGCAGTGTGCAGGGGTACGTGGAGTCAGTGTGGACCGGCCCAGAGCGGTTCAGAATCTGCTTCTTAGAGATGACTTTCTAGCCACCGTTAGCCTGCTCCAAGTCTTTGTTGACTGGTGATGTTGGGGATGCACCCCTCACCCCAGACTCTGAGCTACACAGCCCTCCCACAGGGACCTCTGATGGCTGTTAGTACTTCTGCTCACCCGAGGGCAAGGGAGTGCAGTTGTCCATCCCTTGGGCATCTGACCCCTCTAGCATCACCAGGATTCTCCTCACCCACAGGATGAGCTAACTCCGAACGTGTATATCCGTTCATCAATCATTCACTGGACAAAATGGTTCAGTGTCAAGCACTAGGCTGGAAGTCACACCCCGGAGGGGTGAACCCTGGGTCTTTCTGGTCAGAGAGTGGGACAGCAGAGGAGGGGCCCATGGCTTGGGGTGGGGGGAAGGGCGAGTCAAGGATCATGGTTCTGGGGCAGAGAAGGGTGCCAGGAACTGAACCCAAGTCCTCGGGCTTGTTGGCAAGTTCCCTTTACCCACGGAATCATCTCACCAGCCCGGGGTACTTTTTGGTTCTTTAGCTGCAAAATGGTCTGAAGGGTTCTGCCCTCCATCGTGGGGGAGGGGTGGGTGGGGTGGGGGGGCGTGTGTTTATCGGGGATGGTTCTGATTGTGTGAGCTCAGGGCATGAACCTAGGAAGATGCTTGTCAGGATAGCCTGTCATCAGAACTGTTCCAGAGAACCAGTGCCTTGCCCAACCTAGCTCGTGCGTGTGCGTGTGCGTGTGCGCGCGCGCGTGTGTGTGTGTGTGTGGTCAAAGGTGACTCTTGGGCTGAGTCTTGAGGGCTGAGTAGGAGGTAGGGCAGAGGCAAGGCCTAACTTGGTCCTGCCCAGAGTGTAGGGCGTGTTGAGCGAATAAAAGACCTTTACACCCCCCTCTTCTACATTGGAAGCCTTGGGACTGAGGGGACCAGATCCCTGCCTGGAGGCATAGGTTCCTGCACATAACAGCTTCAGATTGCGGGAGTGTGGATTAAGGCCTGCTGCTTCTCTCGGAACTTGATGGATGTTTGGAGACAGTGAAGCAAAATTGCCGAGAAGCACCAGAGGTAAACCAAAAGGGGCTTCCCAGAGGAGGCGGGAGAGAGGCCAGCCAGTCACCATGGTAGGGTGGAGGAGGGTGTATGGAAGGCCAGAGGTACTGATGAACCCCGTTATGTCAGGCTCCCAGGCTGAGTCCCTCTGTCTGTCCCTCTCTGTTCTTTGTGACAGTCAGTGTTGGCATTGGAGACCCCACCACTCACACTCATGAGCAAATCATGAAATGGAAGCCTGGCCTAGAGGAGGAGCTGAATTCTGAACTTAGAGCTGGCTGCCTGCAGCCATGCATCTCCCAACTCTGCATTGTCCCCATGTGGCTAGGTGTGGCCGTCCACTGCTTGTACCTCGACTGCTGGCCCGGGTAGGGATCGCTGTTGGAGTTGAGGGCTGGATACAAGACGGATATTTCATGGAATCTCTTATGCAGGAGGGTTCCCGGGCCTGAAGCTCTCCTGTCCCCAGGAATCCCCCTAGTCAGCTATATGGGAGAGAGGGTGCAACGCCCATCAGGAAGCAATTAAGGACTTGACTTTGGGGCCTGAGTTAGCAAGCTGCCCTTCTTGGTAATCACCCGGTTAGGTGACCTTTGAAATGTTTACAGCCGTGTCTCCGTTGAGAACAGGAATATGTTTTCAAAGTCTGATCTCTGACTGCTTACACCTGAGTCAGATACGCTGTTAAACTACTCCAGGAAGTGGAAGTGTCCGACCTCAGATGCCCAGCTGGACTGACCGTTCGGAGAGCTGCACTTCGCAGTCCTCCAAGGCTTCATGTGCGCAGAGTCTAACTCCTACACACACACACACACACACACACACACACACACACACACACACACACGGTCACATCTGGCAGCCATGACACCTGCCTTCAGACCTGCTCTGCCCTAGCATTAAATCCTGACTTTAACTGCTGTGTGACTGCGGTCAGGTGTGTTAGCCTCTCTGAACCTGTTTCCTTTGTAAATGAAGCAAATGACTTACCTCCGAGGGCAGCTGTGAGGCCTGAGAAGGACTTGGCAGGTGTGCGTTGGCCCTAACTTGACAGAGAAGGTACTCAGTGAACAGCTGGGGTGGGACAAAGACTGATTAAAAACTCGAAACAACCCTGTACAAGAACTTCACAGACCCATCAAAAACACATTTGGCGATTTCCCCTTTGAGACGGGTACATGGCGGTGCGTTGATTACCAAACTGGCTGCCCGTTGGATGTGGTTATTGGTTTTTAACTCTGCTGTCCCTCCTGTTGGTGTGTCCCTGCTCGGCCATTGCATTGGAGAGGAATAGACTCCAGGAGGTGGCAGGAAGGGTGGGATAAAGAGAGCCCTGGGTCCCCTGAACACACCGTGGGAGTGGGTCTGTCTGTGCTTCGCCGAGGTGCAGCTGCTGGCTTTGTCTTCCCAGTGGCAGTGGGATGTAGCCTGCAGCCCCACAGCAGGTTAGGTCAGAGGCCCTGTCGGTTGTGTGGAGTTTGGCAGCCTGTGGGTTGGAGGCCAACCTGCCAGGGCTTGTGTCTTGGAAGACATCTGGCAATGGACACGTTAGTGTCTCTGAAGCGCATGGCTCCCGTATTGGTTTGCTTTCTCTCTGACTGCCGTGTAACAAACATCTCCCAAATGAGCGACTTTTAAACATAGGCATGATTTACACTCTGGTCAGTGAGTGGCTTGACTGGTCTGCTCTCTGACAGATCTCCTGGGTGACGGCAGTGGGGTGTGCTCTTCAGGTGGGTGGGACAGCAGGTATGCAGTGAAGGGGATGGGACAGCAGTGTGTGTAGGGGTGGGGCAGCAGGTGTGCAGTGAGTGGAGCAGCAGGTATGCAGTGAGGGGGCAGCAGGTGTGCAGTGAGTGGGTGGGGAGTAGGGTCGGGGAGGGGGCAGCAGGTGTGAGTGAGGGGGTGGGACAGTAGGTGTGCAGTGAGTGGGTGGGAGAGTAGGTGTTCAGTGAGGGGCAGCATGTGTGCAGTGAGGGGGTGGGACAGTGGGTGTGCAGTGAGTGGGGCAGCAGATATGCAGTGAGTGGGTGGGGCAGCAGGTGTGCAGTGAGTGGGTGGGACAGTAGGTGTTCAGTGAGTGGGTGGGACAGTAGGTGTTCAGTGGTGGGTGGGACAGTAGGGTGTGCAGTGAGTGGGTGGGACAGTGGGTGTTCAGTGAGTGGGTGGGACAGTAGGTGTGCAGTGAGTGGGTGGGACAGTAGGTGTTCAGTGAGTGGGTGGGACAGTAGGTGTGCAGTGAGTGGGTGGGACAGTAGGTGTTCAGTGAGTGGGGTAGCATGTGTGCAGTGAGGGGGGGGGACAGTAGGTGTGCAGTGAGTGGGGCAGCAGATATGCAGTGAGTGGGTGGGGCAGCAGGTGTGCAGTGAGGGGTGGGGCAGCAGGTGTGCAGTGAGGGGTGGGGCAGCAAGTGTGCAATGGGGGGCAGCAGGTGTGTAGTGAGGGGTGGGGCAGCAGGTGTGCAGTGGGGGGGTGGGACAGTGGGTGTGCAGTGAGTGGGTGGGACAGTAGGTGTTCAGTGAGTGGGGCAGCATGTGTGCAGTGAGGGGGTGGGACAGTAGGTGTGCAGTGAGTGGGACAGCAGATATGCAGGTGAGAGGAGTGGGGCAGCAGGTGTGCGAGTGAGGGGGGGGGGCAGCAGGTGTGCAGTGAGGGGGTGGGCAGCAGGTGTGCAGTGGTGGGTAGGGCAGCAAGTGTGCAGTGAGTGGGGCAGCAGGTGTGCAGTGGGGTGGGGGCAGGTATGCAGTGAGGGGGGTGGGGCAGCAGGTGTGCAGTGAGGGGACAGCAGGTGTGCAGTGAGGGGGTGGGACAGTGGGTGTGTAGGACCTAGAGGGAACCTTAAGAGGAAGTGAGATAGCTTGCCTTTGTAAGTCCCCACAAGTTACAGCATTCCCTCCCTGATTAGTGAGCCCAGTGTGCTCCCTCCCCGGAAATTGAATAGGTCCTTGAAGACAACTGCACATCCCACTGAGGTCATGCTTTTGTCTCTGGAGCGCAGGGACTGAGGAGAGGGTAGGAATCAGCCTATGATCTGTGTGGGAGCAGTGGACTCAGAGCTAGGCTGTGGGGAGGTGAGGAACATGAATTACGAAGCAGAAGCAGCCTCGGTTTTCTTATCTGGAAGACAGTCCTGCTGGCTCTCTGGCCCTGGCTGTGCTGCGGTGAGCTTGTGGGCCCAGCTCAGCTCCCTGCTCCGCCTCCTGTGAGCCTCACGACCTGTTTTCTTTATTTGCCTTCAGAGATAGTTTCTCTAAGTGGGCAAGGCTGGTCCTGAACTCCTAACCCTCCTGTCTCAGCCTCCCAAGTTTGGGACCATGACTTTAAGTGACTTGCCTACCTCCCAGTCTGTTCGCGGAGGGACTTGGGTCCTGTGTTTGTTACCAGAAAGGACCTTGACGCGCTTGGTAGGAAGCAGGTGGTCAGCAGCGATGGCTGTGAGGGTCTCCCAGGGGCTGAGGGAGTTAGCACAGGATGAGAGTACAGTAGGGAACTTGGGGAGAGGGAGAGAGAGAGAGAGAGAGAGAGAGAGAGAGAGAGAGAGAGAGAGTGTGTGTGTGTGTGTGTGTGGGGTGTGTGTGTGTGAGTCAGAGAGTGAGTCCAGGTTCAAATCCCAGCTCTGCCACTTGCTGGCTGTGTGGCTTTGGGCTGACCGCTGAACCTCTCTGGATGTCTGTTTCCACACTTGTGAGATGGTGGCCACCACAGTTGCTGGCTCAGGAACTCTGCAAGTGCCATTGTGCTGACTGGGAGACCCTCAAAAGACCTTGCCTTGTGTTTGTTTTGTCTGGCAGTGCTGGAGACGGACCATAGGGCTTCCCACATGGTAGACCCCACAGCATCTCCTCCCCTCTTTCTACTTGCTCAGGGTGTTCTCTGATGTCTTAACCTCCCAGGCGTCTAGAATTACAGGCCTGTGGCGCCAGACCAAGCAGGATGGCTATTGCTGGCTGTGGTACTCTTAGTCTGGGAGGCCCAGAGAGGTTGCTTGCCTTCCAGGGAGCCACCAGCACCGTGAGGACAGAAATGAAGTGACAGAAGTGGTCCAGGCTTCTGTCCCTGCTGCAGCTGGCCCACTGCCTGTCTGTGGGTTGTGAGATTTTTGTCTACCCAATAGAGGACGTCTGAGAAGGGATAGAGCTCCACGACCAACCGCTCAGTCCTGATCTGACATTGCAATGAGAAGTCACTGTGTTGTCCATCCAGGCGGCACATGCAGGCTTCTGGTGATTGGCCAGGAATGATTGCTGGTGTGCGGAGAGTCTGGGTGAGCGCCTGAGTGGGGCTGAGCTGGAAGCATGAGTCTAGTATGGCTGTGCTGTGTGACCCCAGGCAGCTGGCTTGACCTCTCTGGGTGCTTCCTTATCTGTGAAGTGAGTCTGAAGGATCAGGGAGGATTGCCCTTAGCCTTGTGTGTCATAGCCTCTGTTTTAGCCTCTTTGCTTCCAGAAGTCTGGGAGAGGTGGAGGTGAGCCTCCACTGCCAACACCTAGCTTTTGGCAAAGATGGACAGGGTCTGTGGCAAAGTAACAGGGACGTGTGGCAGGCATTCTCCCTGCCCGTGTCTGTGGCTTGATAGTCACCCATGGTGGCCAGGAAGGGGGCCGTGGGTTCTTGCAGCCTGACCCCAGCTCCCATACCCTTTGGCCTCCTCTGCTGCCTCCTGGCTGTCAAGCAGGCTGGGCTGAACTGGATGCTTGGCTCCGCTCAGTGCTGTGTGTCTTCAGGTAAGTGCTTCAGCCTCTCTGAGCCTCAGCTCATTTGCAGAACAAAGAACAGGCTCTGGAGAGGTGGTTCAGCCTGCTAGGGCTCTTAATGCCGGGTTCCTCCGTGTAACTCACACGCAGGAAAGAGAACCAACTCCTGTGTTGTCCTCTGACCTCCACATGCGTGCTACAGCATGCACACGCCACCCACAATCAACCAATCAATCATCAGTCAATCAGTCGATCTAATAATAAAAAAAAATTTAAAAACAGATAGCCATAGATTCCCTTGTGGTGCTCTAGGACCTTGTGACTTGGTAATAATGATATAAGGCCCTTTTTACACAGTAAGCGCTGTGCTTGGCTTGGAGCCTGTTTCTTTAATGTGCACAACCGATATCAAGCTATAACTTTAAAAAAAAAATCTCCCTTGTTTGCACGATCGGCAGAAACGGGGACGGCAGCCGCCGTAAAGTCATTAATCATTAACACAGATCGGCCTGGGGGTGGGTGTGTGGCTCACGCCTGTCATCCCAGCACATAAAAGGCATTTGCCTGTGAGTCTGAGGCTAGCCTGGGCTACATGGTGAATTTGATGCAGGACTCACAGCACCCTGTGTTGCTTTTGTTGCACAGGAGAGAGGGTGGCCTTCATCCCCTGGAGAAGCTGGAGTACTTCCCCCGAGTCAGGGCTGTAGCTTCACATTGCCCGCTCCTTTGGGCTTCGTTGGTTGGTTTGCTTCCTTCCTCCTGTAGCTACAGGCCTTCCCAGGGTTTGAACTGCCCATCCAAGGGGTGAGTGTGAAGGACATCCCAGCGGAAAGAGAGACCAGTGGCTCTGGGTACCCAGGGTCACCCTGTGAACCACAGAGCCTGGCCTGTTGGGACATGAAGGTCAGGCCTGGCGTGCTTTGCCCTCTGACAATGTTTAGGGCACTGGACGGGCTGGGGAGGGAACTCCCAGGGACCTTTGGCTTGGACCCCGCCCAAGTTCATCTTTCACTTCAGGCCGGGCTCAGCTGGTTGTTAGCTGGTTGTTAGCGTGTCAGGGAAGGGCCGAGGCTGGGGCCAGTGAGGATTAAAGTGTATTAGAAAGTCCCCAGCGTGGGCCTCTCCGTGCTATGCCATGGCGAGCTCTCTCCTCTCTCTGGTGCAAGCAGGTTGTGAGCCAAGCGAGTCTCCTGCTACCCCTCCAGGAAGGATCTAAGCCAGCCCTTTAAAAGGCAGGGCCTGGAGGAGCCACAGTTTGCCCAGGATGTGTGCTATGTGCCAAGTCTCTAGCTTGGGAGATGTTGTGTTCTGTCACCCTCAGAGTGACTCAGACAGTCGGCACCATTAACCTTTTCATGGGGAGCTGACTGAGGCACGGAGCTGACTGAGGAGAGGCGTCCGTCTGCTGCAGCTCAGGCACCAGAACTCATCTGCCCTGGGAGGACCCCCGTCCAGCCAGCGTTCTTCCTTCTCCAGGGAGAGTGGTCCGGTTTCATGTCGGTTACTTATTGAGCGCCTGCTGTGTACCCAGGCCGCAGCCTAGGCCCCTGCCACCATGGAGACAGAGAGCCATTTCCAAGGCAGTGTCTAGGGTCCAGCCTTGGTCCTGTCTCCCGTTGAGTCTTGAGGACAAGCTGTCCCCTCTGTGCCCTTAGGACTTGGTTAGAATGTGCCAGCGATAGGCGACACCGTCCCTCTGAGAGGTGAGACGGCCTGGATCCTCTCAGATTTAACTTCCAAGTGAGGGCTGATGCCTGTGGGCTCCACTCTCCTCCCCAGCCCATCTGTCCTGCTTTTCTTCAGTTCTCTCAAAAAGTGGGTGGGCGAGTGGAAGGGAGGGAGGCGGCCCAAAGCCGGAAGAATTTTCGGAATGCCCAGAATGCTGGCTGACCCAGCCAGCAGGTGTGAGCCATCTTTCCCAGCTTCAGTGGGGTTCGACCAGGCATCCGCATGGCTGCTGGGTGTCCCCGCCCAGTCCTCAGCCTGAGGCCTGAGTCACCCCAGGGAGGTGGCTCTTCTTAGGGTGACCCCACCCGAATCAGAGCTACACAGCCTAGGGTCACAGGTGTGCACACGTTAGGACTTGTGGCGGACTTGGGTACCGCCGCGGCTCTGTTAAGGCTGGTAGCGATGGGCAAAGCTCCTAGTGCGTGTGGTAAAGCCCCTACTATGTGCAGTAAAGTACCTACTGTGTGCGCAGGGCTCTTTTCATTGCGTGGTTGTGTGTCCCTCAGCTGGAAGGTGCCATGAGGCTGCTGTCTAGCGCACCAGTGTGCTGCTGGTCTTCTGTTTTCTGTGCAGTTGTGTCTATGTGCTACTGCCTTAGAATGCCGCCGTCCCTCATCTGGGTGAGCTTGTTCCAACTTCAGTCTCCTCTGTGGGACATGGGACTGTGAGACAGTAGGGAACACCCGTGCCCCTATGTTCTAAAGACTCCATGCTGGTAGCATGTGTTAATTGAGAAAGGTCTGCACGCGCAGTAGGACGGGACTTCATTCTCTGGAAGCTCTCAGCTGTGTGGCCTGGGCACATCACATCCCTTCCTCGTGCCTCAGTTTCTCTTCTGTAAAGCAAATTCCCAAGAATCTTGTTTGTTAGTACCTCTGTTCTTCTTTTTTAAATGAGTTACTATTTTTATTTTCTCTGTGTCGGTATTTTGCCTGCATGTATGTCTGTGTGAGGGTGTTGGAGTCCCTGGAATGGAGCTATAGAAGTTGCGAGCCGTCATGTGGGTGCTGGGAATCGAACCCCAGTCCCCTGAAGAGCAGCCAGTGCTCCTAACAGCTGAGCACCCAATACCGGTTGTCATTTTACAGGGCTGCATACTTTTCCTTACTTTGAGTGGACCGACTCCTAGAATTCTGCAAACTACAACTGGCATTTGGAGTGGGTCAGGTAGCAGCTTTCTAAGGTTGTAGCATTGTCATCAGCTCCTGGTGTGGGAGCAGCGCAGACTGGGGCTTTGTCCCTTCCTGGCCTGCACACTAGGCTCCTTCATGAGTCTGGTCCTGATCGCCATCACTGGGGATGCTTCCTGCCCCTGCCAAGGCCTGGCTAGCATCCAGGTTCTAACCACTGGACCGACAGGAGGTGGCCCATGTAAGATGAACTGTCTACCTCCTTTCCTGGCTGCGGAAGCAGCTTCGGAAAGACTGGGCGCTCGTGCCATGGAGATCTATCTGGAAGGGCAGAGAGAGGAGAGGGTGTGGGGAGCTACAGGGCAGGGTGGATGATGGAGTCAGAGGTGAGTTGGGGGCCTGGGGCATCTGCAGGGGATTGACATGGCTTCTTTGCGTGACCTTGGATGGGGATGTTGCAATCGCTCAGTCCGGCCTCAGTTCCTTCTGTGGGACACGGGGTTGAGGTGGGGGGTCTCAGCAGCTCTTGCTCTGCCGAGTGTGGGCCAGCCCCTTCCTTCCCTTCCCCTCCCCCAGCCTGCCGTTCTGCACCAGCTCTGGTGCTGACTCAGCCGGCCCAGCTCAATTCTTGTTCCTCTCACTAACTCCCTCCAATAAATCTGGGTCACCCTCATTGGTGTCAGTGGCCGGCTCTGGCTTTAGGTAGCTTAGTATTATTATTAATTCGTTGTTTGCTTATATATTTCGTGCGCACGTTGGGTGGTATACGTATGTGTGTGCACATGGCCGTGCTGACCGGAGAATGATCATGTGGAGGTCAGAGGTTGACATCAGGTGTCCTCCCCCCCAACACTGTCTCTCACCACCCCCCCCATTGCTATCTCTCACTGAACCTGGCTGGCCTGGCCACTGAGCCCCAGGGATCCAGCTGTCTTACTTCCCAGCACTGCTAGGGTAATAGACACACTCCATCATGCTGGCTTTTCCGTGGGTGCTGGGACCCCGCCCCCCCCAACTCAGGGCTTCACACTCGCATCCCCTCATCCCTGCCGAGTTGGTCTCCGTATGCTCAGCTCACGGAAGATGCCCGCCGGCAGCCACCATGGCCAGCTGCCTTTGCTAGTGAAGTCCGAGGTTCATACTGTGGGCCCCTGCACCCCATCTGCCGGCTTGTCCTGCCGGTGTGTTCTCGCACCTAAGAGGTCTGTTGCCTGGCTGGCCCTCAGCAAGTCCCTGGCTGATCTTCAGGGACTCGAAGCTGGGTTGGGGGCCTCTTGACACGGAAGCAGGATTTCTGTGCCCTTGAGATTTGAAGTTCAGACCTCAGCCTCGTGTTTCCCAGGGAGCCTGAACATCTACATTAAGGAAGGAAACT
The DNA here is from genome assembly GCF_011064425.1 of Rattus rattus. NCBI lineage: Eukaryota > Metazoa > Chordata > Mammalia > Rodentia > Muridae > Rattus > Rattus rattus. The sequence continues at coordinate 40,762,161 of NC_046169.1, forward strand.
CCTTCAGTTTCACCAAGAGCCACCTCCTAGTATCCAGGCAGCAGAGAGGGCTGAGGAGATTCCTGAGCTCCCTGCTCTGACACACACACACACACACACACACACACACACACACACACACCACACACACACACACACACACACACACACCACACACACACCACACACACACACACACACCACACACACACACACACACACCACACACACACACACACCACACACACACACACCACACACACACACACACACACACACACACCACACACACACACACACACACACATACCACACACACCATACAAACACACACACACACATACACACACACACACACACACACATACCACACACACACACACACACACACACACACACACACACACACACCACACACACACATACACACACACACATACACATACCACACCACACACACCACACACCATACACACACCAAACACATACCACACACACACACACACCAACCACACACACACACACCACACAAACCACACACACACAAACCCCACACACAAACCCACACAACACACACCACCCAAAAACACCCCAACACACACACACACACCACCAAAACACACACACACCACAAAACACACACCACCACACCACACACACACACCACACACACACACACACACACACACCACACCACACACACACACACACAACATTTGTGATTTGTGGAGATTGAGGTCCCCCACTGGCTATACTTGAACTAATCTCAGAGTCATGGCCCCACAGTAAAACAGCCAGCTATGGCGTCCAAGTAGAAGGTGACTTTGAAAACACAAACACAGGAAAGCAAACGGCACCAGCCAGTCCCTGAGTATTGCTGTCACTGTGAGCGTCACGCCCGAGGAGGCCTGGCACTCTCTGTTCTGGTGATCAGCTCAGGCTTGGTGTTCTCTCCACCTTCACAGATATCGGGTTATGATGGGGTGGGGAGGGAGAGAGGAGCCCTGGGAGGGAGGGGGTCCCGAGTCACCATGGCTGGTGGCTGGTGGTAATACACCTCCAGGGCATCCTCTGCCGCACAGCAGAACCGTAGAAAGATGCAAGAAGTTTTTATCAATAGGATCCTTGAGCTGGGAGACATCCCTGCTGAGGTTGGGCACTGAGCCTTGGGCATAGGTCAGGCTGCTGGAAGACGGACAACAGAGGAAGGTTCTGTCCTCGACGTGGGTCACTGGTCTAATTACTGATTCTACTCTGCACTCTATCTGCTGTGTGACCTTGTGTGAGCCCCTTGATCTTTCTGAGCTGCTTTCACATACTCACTGGACACCTACCTGGGTCAGCTCTGCGCACAACAGAGGTGGTGTTTATGGGATGGAGGGAGGGGGTGGGACTTGAGGGAGAACGTGCACCTGAGTGCTAGGCTTTCATGGTTCATAGCTGTGCTGTCTTCTTTCTGGTAAGGACAGCATTCATATGTAATGGTCACCTGACCTCATCAAGAACCATTTGGGGCTGGGGTGATAGTTCAGTAAGGTGCATTTTGTACAAGAAGGAGGAGCCATGTACTGGGCACGGGGAGTGGAGGGCTTGTGCCTGGGGCTTTCCGGCAGCCCAGCCTCACATAGTTGGTGAGTTTCAGGTCCCAGGGAGAAACCCTGTCTCAAAAATGAAAGCAAAAAACAGAAACAAACAAACCCACCAGGCAGCATGGAGGTTGATCTTTTCCCCCCAGCCCCCACCCCAAAACCTGCACATGCACATACATGCACACACACAGACATGCAGGCACATATACAGATATAGACAGATACTCACAGACATGCTCACACGTGTGTATACACACACACATGCATGCACAAATAGACACATAGACATACACAGACACACACCCAAAACACACATACACACACCCACAAACACACATGCACACACATGCACACACATACATGCTCACACACAGACATGTAGGCACACATACAGATATAGATACTCACAGACATGCTCACACGCATGTATACACACAAACATACATGCACACATAGATACACGGACATACACAGACACATACCCACAGACACACCCACAGACACACATGCACACACAGACATACATGTACTCACAGAGATACATGTCCACACATGCACACACAGACATACATGTACTCACACAGATACATGTCCACACATACACACACATACACAGACATGAAGGCACACACACACACACACAGATATACACACTCACAGACACATGCTTACACAAACACATGCATACACACAGACACACACTCTCAGACACACAGACATATACATATAGACAGACACACAGACACATGTGCACACACACAGACACATGCATACTCACAGACACACCCAAACACATACAGATGCACAGACACATGTACACACACAAGACAGACACACTCACACACACATACACATACACATACACATACACATACACATACACATACACATACACACACTTAAGCACCAATCCCTAATGCACAGGCTCACTCCTTTCCCTTGGGTGTTTGTTACTTTGGAGACAGGTTTTCGTGTAGCCCAGGCTAGGCCTTAAACTTGTTATGTAGCTGAGGATGACCTTGACCTCCTGATCCAGCTACTGAACCCTGTTTTCTCAGAGCTGGGGTAAGGACTGAGGGCATCATGCATACCAGGCTGGTTCTCTACACTGAGCCTCACCCCAGCCCTGCTCCCCTTAGGGTGTTTCTCTTCTTACCCCCTTGATGGAAGGCCCAGCGGCCCTGCTGTCACTCCAAGAAATGGTGGCCCAGAGAGAGTGAGCTCTTTTCCCAGGCTCACAGAGCTGGGATGAGTTAAAGGTTGCAGCCAGTTCTGTGTGCGCCACAGGCCTGAAGGTGGAGGTCACCTCAGACATATTTGGGTCCTGGGGAAAGGCCCCAGAAAGGGAGTCCCTAGCTTACGTGTCCTTTCCTGATACTAGGACGCCAGGGACACAGTTTCCACCATCAGTGGGGTTTGCTCCCTTGCATAGGGGAGCAGCAGGGAGCCCAGCCACCTGCCAACTCCACTTCAGTGTCTGGAAGAACTCAGATGGGATTCTTGATCCTGGAACTGAAGGTCAGGCCAGGAGAATCTAACTGCCTGGGCCCTGTGAACTGTTTCTCCAGTCCTCACTATGCAAGGGCACTGTGTTTGCCCCCCAGGACCTAACACAGCAGAGGCACCTCTCCCAGGTGTGGCTGTGCCCCCTTGCCCCTGAGCCCACCTTGTTCACAGGGTCTGAAATTCCCTCGGTGGTGTGAGAGAGAGGCCTGGCTTCCTGCACAGCACAGTTTCTTTACCTCTTTTGTCTCTGTCTCTCGAGGAGGGAGAGAGAATGGAGATTGGGAAGGACCAGCTGCCCCTCTGCCTGCCGCTCATCCCACAAGAGCCCCACCCCCACTTCCTTAGGTTTTCTTGCTGTATGCTCAGGGTAGCAGGAGGTCCTTCTGGAGAAAGCTGAGTGGTGACTCCCAAGAGGTGGGGGGTCCCTGTGCGTGCGTCCTCCTGTGTGACCGGCTACAGCGCTGCATGGAGAAGTTAAATTTGGTTGTGGATCTGAGGGCCATTTCCTTCCTCCCCGAGAAAGGACCGTGTGTGTGAATCACGTCCTGCCTTTAAATCTTAGCCTACAAATGTCAAGGCTTCGCTGGCACTGCCGGACAGAGGCCTCCTTAGTGGATGTCAGGCAGCGATGGACTCCGGATGCCCTAAGGGGTGGCACCCGTGGCTCCCATGGGAGCCACATCCCACTGTGTATTTCTAGCATTCAGTCACCCAGCATGTCCGTGGCAGTCCTGGTTCTCTCAGGAATCGGGACCAATCCCTCGGGAGCCACTGAGGTCTCCTCACTCTGCATGAACTCTGCCTGGTAGGCTGGCCCCTCTCATCCAGTTTGTCCCACTCCCATTTCCCATGGGTCCTGCTTCCTGGGTCCACTGTCTAGAAAGCCCCTCCCTTGGCGGGTTCCTCCTCCACATGTAGGTCTGAGCCTAGGCCCCTTGTCCCGTTTCCCAGGAGGCCTCAAGGTTAGGGTTAAGACTGTAGGTGAACAGACCTGGACCCCGCCCCCTGACCTCTAACCCTTCCACAATGCCCAACCCCCTGACAGTTCTTCCTCCCGAAGCCCACGTGACACCACAGCGTAGAAGGTTCTTATTTAACAAACTCTTGCAGAGTGACCGGTCCTTCAGGCTCACAGGTGGCCTCATCCTCTAAGCTTTGACCGGAGAGCCTGGGTGTTTAACATTCTGGATTCTGGGCCTCAGGGATTCAGGGCTGGTCAGGGCTCTAGGGGAAGCATCTGGCACAGGAGAGAGTGGGAGGTGGGCCGACCCTGACTGTAGGAAAGGGAGGGTCTTGGGTGGGGAAGCTTGTATTTGGGTGAGTTCCCACTGCTGAGCCGGAGCCCTTTACTGTCTCTCAGAAAACACTGCTATTGTCTGATTTCCAGCTCTGGAGGGGAGGGCGAGGGGACCTCTGCCAAAGGGACGTTTGTTTATTTGAGCTTTGGATGAGAGTGGCTGTCCTCCTAAGACCTTGGCTCCAGGAGCCTCATTGAGGTTTGTGGATGGGGCAGATGGCAGCAAACCACACTCTGCCTCTTTGTTTAGCATTAAAAACAAGAAGGTTTTTGGTAGAACCCGGTGCTCTGCAAACAGCAGAACTACCCCACAGAGGCCTCCCCCATCAGACAAGCACACCGCTGCTCTGCCGGGGTGGGGAGGCATTTTGCAGGGTGGGGAGGCATTTTGCAGGGTGGGGGTTTTGCCAACTCCTCTTTTGTGGTTGTTCTTCTCAACTTTGCAGAGCCCCAGATGTGTCCAGCTTTGCGGACACCCTTCCAGCTTAGCATCACGCCCTTAGCTGCTTTGTGAACTTCCCTTGGGATAGTTTAATCCCAAGCCAGGATGCCCCCAGTTTGTTTAGCTGCTCCCCAATCACCGGGCAGTCACGTTCCTTTAGCCTTGTGTCCCAGTGCTCTCCTCTGCTTTCTACCCTAGTGCACTGTGCAAGGGAAGGGTCCCTTTTCCCCTTGAGTTTTCTACCACAAGGCCTTTGCACAATGACTCTTCTATTTCCCCTTGTGCATGCGTTGTATGTGTGTGTGTGTATGCATGTGTTGTTTCCCTTGTATGTATTTGTGTTGTATGTGTGTGTATGCATGTGTTGTTTCCCTTGTTATATTTGTGTTGTGTGTGTGTGCATGTGTTATTTCCCTTGTATTTGTGTGTTGTATGTGTGTGTATGCATGTGTTGTTTCCCTTGTATGTATTTTTGTGTTGTATGCATATGCATGCATGTGCTGTTTACCTTTGTACGTGTTATATGTATTTGTTGTGTGTGTATGTATGTTATTTCCCTTGTATGTATTTTTGTATTGTATGTGTATGTATGTATGTGTTTACCTTTGTGTATGTTATATATATATGTGTGTGGGGGGGGGAATATATGCCATAGATAAATGTTGGGTGTGATGTCTTCCCTGATGTCCCTTCTCCTCCTTGATGGCTGACTCAGTCTCTCTCTGACAGGCTGGGCTGGCAGGCTAGCTGTGAATGAGGTGGGCTGACTTCAGGAACTGGTGGGCAGGGTGGGCAACATTATGACCGTTGGTCTTGGCTTCCTGCCATGGGCTGGATCCCAGTGTACTTCCTTAGCCTCTCTGGAAGTCAGACACAGAACTTACTCCTCTGGCCTAGCTGGAGAAACTGAGGGTTCAGTTACACAGCTGACGTCACCAGCCAGAACCCAAGTCCCACTCTGGCCACACAGCCACACCCGTCCAGGCAGCCTGTCCCTCAGGCTTCTGACTTTGAAGGACTGTCCTGGTTCATTCCTGCTGGTTAGCTGCTGAGCAGTTAAGGCTTTGGGACTCTGCAATTTTGTAACAAGCGTGAGCTTGGCCTAGGCAGGTTATCTCTCCATAATTCACTTCCTCCTCTCAGTGGTTCCAGGTGTCTTAAAGTTACTACTGTAATGAAACACCCCGACCAACACACCTTGGGGAGGAGCTCATACTTCCATATCACCGTTCATCATTGAAGGAAGTCAGGACAGGAACTCTCGCAGGGCAGGAACCTGGAGGCAGGAGCTGATGCAGAGGCCGTGGAGGGGTGCTGCTTACTGGCTTGCTCAGCCTGCTTTCTTATAGAACCCAGGGTCACAGGGCCAGGGATGGCCCTACCCATGATGGACTGAACCCCCACCACTCCCAATCAATCACTAATCAAAACTCTATAGGCTCGCCTACAGTCTGGTCTTACAGAGGCCTTATCTTAGTTGAGGCTCCCCTCCCCTCAATGACTTGAGTCATGTTGACATAAAACTACCCAGCTCACCCAGACACTGAGGAATCCAGGTGACATGTCTGAACAATTCTCTTAAAGGGGACAGGGGCTTTCCTGGTGCCATTTCCTGGTGTCAGTGACAGGCTTTCCTGACCCTCCTTGTCTCTGCTCCCCAGAGCTACACTTTTTGTTGTGAATTTGGGGCCTTGCCTTGGGGAGTAGAGTGGAGACTGGGACCTCGAAGTAGGCCAGTGGCCCTAGGAAGCCAGATAAATGCTCAGATCAATGTAGGAAGCTGTCTTTGATGGTGGAGCTGCTGTTGTGGATTCTTACTGGGGAGGGGCAAGGTCTTGGATTGGAGAACACATTGTGTGTGCTCACACAGTCTCCTCTCTGTCATGATCCACCTTCCTCTGCCTGTCCACAGCTGACCGGGCCTGTTTACACCTGTGTTCCTGGCTACTGTCACGTGGTAGGGGACCCACATGTAAACATTGCCGAGTGCTTTTCCTGTCTATGATTCAGAAGCCTTTTGACAGCTGAGGACACCCGGGCTGGGGAAGGCCTTCGCGGTGAGCTGTAATCTGGACTTTTGGATACTCTTTTGGGTTCTTATACCTGCCACCTTTCTCCACCCCAATCCTTCCCACCACTCCAACACTAGGCAGGTGAGAAAGACGGTTAGAGGGGAACGGGGACGTAGATCTCGTTGGACTACTTCCTGTTGACTAGGTGCATCAAGTTCCTTGGGGGCAAGTCCAGTCTTTGTGGTCAGGAGGTCTCCAACCAGTAATCCAGTACACAGCAAACACACTATCAGGAACCGCCAGCACCTGCTGGCATCCGCCCGACCCTCCAGGCTCTGGTTTTCTTTATACCCTCTCAGGAGTCCCCAGAATTCCAAATCTAAACCACGGTCAGCTGGTAGAATCTCGCCCCTGCAAGAGCACCATTGCTCTTGGATAGTCTGAAACAGCCCTGTATCCCCCCATCTGGGATCAAAACAAAAATATAATCACATAACTTTTTCTTTCTTTCTTTTTTTTTTTAAAGAAACCAAAATTTTCACTTCTGTGAGCCACTCGCAGCTCTCCCAGCACATCTTCCTCCCTCTTCCGTTTCTGCCTCCCCAGCGGCCCACAGCCATGGAATAGGCTGGACTCGCCACACCTGGCAGGTCCGAGATTCTGTTCTCTCCTGCTCTGGAAAGTACAGTGGGGTCCTCAGAGGGAGAGGAAGGGGGCATTCCAATAGAGCCCCAAAATGTGACTTCTGTGGGCTCTGCCCGTTGTTCTCCTATACACTGGGTGCAGACCCCCTCCCCCCCAACCCCAGCTGCCTCTTAACTCCCACTCTTAACCTCTAGACATCTGCTTCTTCTCTGTCCGCCATCTCCAACCTCCCAGGCCCCTTGGCTGTGGTGTCACCCTCTCCCTCGGAGCCTTCCTTGATCGCTGTCTGTGAAGGACCCTGCTTCCTTCCCCTCCTCACAGGACACACCTTTATCTTGGCCCCAAGTCCATCACTCACCTGAGCCACACCCCACTCTCTGAACGCCGCCTGAACTTGACTTTTGGGTTCATTCCTGGAGGTGGACTCAATAAAGCTGCTGAACACCAAGTTCAGCCAGGGCAAGTGAATGCTCGACCCGCATTGTTTGACCGTCAGCGTGTTGTCCTTCGTCCAGCAGGGGGTGACACCATGGGGAGACTGGCGTTTCCAGCCAGTTCCCTGGTGAATCAGTGGTCCTAGAAAGTGGGGTACCCATAGTTCTGCCCCAGAGGCATCTGACTCAGGCGCCATCCAGGTTCAGTTGGTTTATCTGGTACCTCCATGGTATACCCGCCAGCAGCTTGCCTCTGAGGGTCCCTCAGGTTACCTGTGCTGGGGACAGTGTGGGGGGACCTTTGGACTGGACACTGCGTGGCTCTCCAGCACTGGGGGAGGGGGTGGGAGTCTGGGTTTCTGATGCACAGAAACCAAGAGGACTGTGTCAGCCGTGTCAGAGTGTGTGGGTGGAGCTGACAGTCTTTGCCAGACCAGTGCAGGCATTTGCCTTTGGGGTCTGGTGAGCTGGCCGCCTTTCCTGCTGTGACTGAAGCCGGGTACTGCTCTTCCTGGGCTGTGGGGTTTGATGGGAGCAGGTCTTGGGGCAGCTTTCTGAGTCACTGTTTCCTTGGGTTTGCCATCTGAGGGCACACAAGTGCCTGCTTGCTGTCTGCACCCCAGCACACCTACCCCCCCCCCGCCTCAGGTGAGGTGGCTTGAGGCAGACAAGGTGTCAGCTACTCTGGCCTCAGCTTGACCCCATGAGGACTCCTGCAGCCTCGAGCAGCCTCTGTCCGCAGTGTATGTACCGCTTTGTCCCACAGAAGCCGGCCGCTGATTATGGGTGCCTTGGTTTGGGGGTTTGCGACCGCATGGGTGTTTGAAGCTGTGGTTTGCTGCTTCCCAGCAGTGAGGGACGAAGTCAGGTCAGGTCACCTGCCAGGCAGAGGATTCAGATCCTGAGCCGGAGTATGGCTTCTGCTGAGCACATCCCAGCCACTGAAATGGGAAGACTTTTGACTTGAGCCTTGGAGCTTGGGGACTGTCTGCCTACATGGTGCCCTAAAATGGTGACCCCCCACGTGCTAGCTGTGAGTCTGTCGGAGTCCCACCTCTGCTGTCCTCTCTGTCCTGATGGCTCCCACCCCTGGCTCCACAGTGTTTGGGCTTCACACTAGTCCCAGGGAGAGAAGCTCTTCAAAGTCCCAACCTAGTAGGGGGGGGGCACCACTCTTGGCTGTTGGTGGTTATCATGTCCAGCGAGGCTCCTGGAAGCCTGGAGTGTCATGGTTCGCCAAGTCCAGGGGTGAGCGTGCATAGCTTAGAGGCAGGTTCATTGGGTGACTGGAGACACCAGGTAGGAGGTTAGGAGAGCTAAAACCCGCTCTGTTATGGAGAGGCACACATCAGAGTTCTCTCCACGGGAGGGGTAGGGCACCCTTAATCCTACTCCCTCCCTTGCCGGAGTGAGGTTATATCCTGGCAATGTGTCTGCCCCAGGACCCTAGCAGTTAGCGTCATCGTAGAGGACCCACCTGCCTCAGAGGCAGCTGGGAGAAGTGAACTTCGGGTTGGCGAGGTGTTTCACGGAGCCGCAGCTTTGAAAATCCAGAAGGATGCTTCCCGTGGAATTCCAGAAGTCGAAGTAAACAAAAACAAGGGTGGATGACCCACACTCTTGCTCCCGCCCTAGAGATGACTAAGCCACACACACCTGCCCATCTCTCTGACACGTGCCGCAGACGCGTGCAGGCTCATCACCCTCCATTCGGATCTGTATCTCAACGACCAGCTGTACCTGAAGGTTTTAAAGATTGATTTTGGGCTGGGAGGTGGCTTAGTAGAGAAGATGCTTGCTGGGCAGGCGAGAGGCTCGGAGTTCAGATCCCAGCACCTGTGTGAGCACCAGACGTGACAACCTCACCTCTAATCCTGGCACTTGGGAGCAGGAGAAGGGCACAAGCTGGCTAGCTATGCTAGCAGCATCCGGGGACTCTAGGTCCAGAGAGAGATCCTGAGAGTATGCAGACCACCCGAGTTCAACCGCAAAAGAAAAAATGATCGTCACACGTATGGGTGGTGCAGTCACAGGGTTCAAGGTGGAACAGGTCCACCGTGCAGGTGAGACCGGGCCCCTCCCACCCCACCCGCCGCACCTCACCCCAGCGGACAAACAGGAAACTTATTTTTAATTATATTTTTCACTTTTCTCTGGGATGCCTTGCGGCTCCCTGGAGCTCGAGTGTAAAGGACTCCATTACACTCATTGTGAGTCATTATCTGCCAATTAGCCAGTCCTGAGCGTAATCCCTCAGGGGTGGATGAAGCAGCCTCTGGTAGTTGATGGTGTAATTTGGCTCCTCTGTAAGCCGGTGGATAAAGACAGTGGGCTTGGGAGCTGAGGGCACAGTAGTGGTCGGACCCCCCCCCCCAACTCTGTGTTTCCTCAGGCCTTGGAGCCAGGCTGGACTAGCCCCAGCTGTAGAGACTTTTCTTTTGCCTCAGAGCTCAGTCCTGGCTAGTGTTATGTTAACTTGGCTGTGAGCTGGAGTCACCTGAGAGGAGGCAGCCTCAAGTGAGAAAGATCAGGCCGAAGGCAAGCCTAAAAAACATTTTCTTAATTAGTGATTGATGGGGGAGGGTCCCGCCCACTGTGGGCGTGGCCATCTTATTGTGGGCGGGGCCATCTTGTTGTGGGCGGGGCCATCCTGGGTTGGCGATCCTGGTTTCTGTAAGAAAGCAGGCTGAGCAAGCCATGGGGGAAGCAAGCCAGTAAGCAGCACCCCTCCATGGTCTCTGCATCAGCTCCTGCCTGCAGGTTCCTGTCCTGTGTGAATTCCTGCCCTGACTTCCTTCAGGGATGGACTCTGTTGTGGAAGTGTGAGGTGAATTAACCCTTTCCTTCCCTGATTCCTTTGCTCATAGCGTTTATCATAGTAAGATAAACACAAAGACAGAAATTGGTACTAGGATAAGGGGGTGTTGCTGTATCAGACCCGACCATGGTTTGGGGAGGACTGGGGAAGGAGTCAGAGCTCGAAAAATGGTTGAGTGTTGAGAGCTCCGTGAGCTGCCCTGCAGGAGCTTGGAAGATGAGAATCTTGTGAGCAGGGTAGACAATGCAGGCCTGGCCTGTGAGGTTTCAGAGGGAGCCAAAGACTAGGAGAGCCATTTGCTATTTTGAACTGAGAGTTTGTGGTTCTGGTCAGCTGGGGCTGAAGAATCAGACAAGAGACCAGCACCAATAAAGTATAACCATTGAGTTGCTGGGACACTTGGCGCTGATCAGCTAGAGCTAAGAAACCAGCTGTGATTAGGAAGAGACCAGCATCCCTGAGGTGAACTCCTCTGGGAAGGGTTTCCCGAGAAACACAGAGGCTGTGTTCCAGAGACGGACCAGGTTGTACCTCACACTGGCGGCTGAACTTGGTAGTGTAAGAGTCACCAAGGTGGTCCTAGTTTTGAAGGCATGAAGGGGTCATGGAGAGCGGCTGAGGCTTGGCACTGTGTGGCAGGACTGGAGTCCCTGTAGAGAGCCCAGGAGAGGCCTTTGAAGCCGAGAAGAGCCTGAGTGAATCACAGACAGTGGACGATTGAGTTTATTTATACACTCGAGGCTTGTTTTTGCTTTGTGATCTGGTTGTGACTGCTTCTTCCTTTATTTATTTTTGTAGAGATTTATTTTATGTACATGAGTACACTGTAGCTGTCTTCAGACACACCAGAAGAGGGCATCGGATCCCATTACAGATGGTTGTGAGCCACCATGTGGTTGCTGGGACTTGAACTCAGGACCTCTGGAAGAGCAGTCAGTGCTCTTAACCGCTGAGCCATCTCTCCAGCCCTGCTTCTTCTTTCTTAAAGTAGGAAGAAGATATTTTATTTTTGATGTTACAGGAGCTCCCAGTTGAGGGGCTTTTAAGACTTTGGATTCTAAAATATTCATGGGTAACCTTGGGGAAGAACAAGAAAGGAGAGGTTACGGTTTAACGTCAGCGAGCTCATCGAACTGACCGGGGCTGTGTGAGGCTTGTCCCTGCGCTGATCAGGGCAGGAGAACATCCTCAGCTACAAGAACCTGGGTTGGTTGTGTGCGCGGGGTAGGCCTGTTACCCAGTCCCAGGCTGCTGTGGAGGAGGGCTGTGTCACTGTAGTGCTGGAGATAAACCAGGAGGACTCACGGGGCCTGGGGCATGAGTTCCGTCTCTGCGCCGAGTGATGTCATTGGGTCACTGGGTCGGCATTTCGCAATTTGCGATTTTATTTATCTGCTCCTTTTAGTCCAGTCCTGTGCGGAAGGCGAGCTGATATTGGGTGTGGCCAGCGTTGCGACCTATGTCTGCACCCCCTGGGTCTGCGCTCTCCCAATCTGGGAAATAGAAGTGATGCCTACGTTTTCATTAGAAATCCATCCCTCCAGCTCTGACACCTTAAATCTCCACCCTACCCCAATCGCAAATAGTTACGCAAGGGTTCCTTTCTTCTCCTTATTGGCTCGCACGCCGACTTATCTGCCACTGGGTCTGCTTGCAGGTCTGCCCCTCGCGTGCCTTCTCATTTCTCCTTTGGGACATTTGGATGGGATGCTTCTTCACGGCCCACGGTGGCGGTGGTGGTGGTGTCCAAATCCGCACATTAGTGGCCTTGTCAACTTAAATAATCTGCCCTAAACTCCCGAGTTTATCTTGTGCTCACCAAGCTCTGACCAACAACAGCTTAAGCAAGTATGCTTTTGCATACGAACCCCAAGGGGTTCCTGTGTTGATTGCCTTGTGGCCTCTTGCTTCCAAGAGGTCTGCTGTGAGTCCAGGCCTTCCATCCTTGTGGTCGGCCATGACCCTGGTCGCATCTGCCTGTTTTATTCAGGGTAGAAGTCTCCCTCCAAGCCACTTTACCTTCCTCTGTCTTTGAGTCAACGCAGGGTCACATGCAGCTCTAGACGGAGAGAGCCCAAGCCCCTCTCAGGTCTGGGAGCATCCTGATAGCCCTGTCTGCTTGTTGTCTCTTGGCTCTACCCTTCCTTACCTTCTTTATTTTGCCTTAAACAAAGGGTGAGCTTCAGCCATTCCTCTTGAGCAATTATCTTTTTATTTCGTTTTAAACCTCTCACTTTAAAAAAAAAAAAAAAAGTTCAGTACAATTATTTTAAAAGGAATGTTTGAAGGAAGGAAAAGAAGCATTCTTGCAAACCCCAGAGCGGCCCGGCTTTTCAAGAGGAAACAGCGCTAGTAATTGTGCTGAAAACCCAGGGGTATTTTACAGCTAGCGCCAGGCAGGGCAGCTGGTCGGTGGTCAGAGCAAGGGCCGTTTTCTGTGTGTCCATTTGGTGAGCAAGGGGACACAGGTGAGGGTCCGAGACATGTGGGACACCAGGCCGTCGGTCTCCGGCACTTCCGAAGGCCATCGGCTTCCATTGACCCTGGAAAGGGTCTGTGGCCAGAGTGGGGTGTGGTGGGAACACCAGCCTTGGGAGGAATACAACCTGGGTCTTGCTCCTGAGCCGGCTTCAGTTGGATGTGTCAAGAACTGGGTCTCACGTGGGCTTTCTCTAAGAGATGTGCTCTAGTTAAGTCGCTGTAAAAGGCATGTTCAGGTATGGGGGAATGGTGCAGCGTAAAGCGCTGTCCCTGGAAAGAGAGGTTGCATTTAGGGGGCCCATTTGTGAATGAGATGCCCTCCATCTCCTCTCGGGGGGTGTGTGTGTGGGACATGGCAACCCTCCAAGGGGCTGGACCATTTTGCCCAGTGAGAGGAACTATGCTCTAAGCCTTGCAAGGACTTGCTTGTGCATTGGTCGGCAGTTCTTGGGCCAGTATTGGCCAGTTCCTCCAGAATGTGTGCTTGGGAGGGAATCACTGTTTTCTGTTATGTAAAATGGTTTTCCCAACTTCTCATTGAGAGTGCAGGGTGCTGACATTCAGAGCTGTGTTGTGGCTTGTTGAGTTGGGCCCAAGGGTGGAGTCCTCTCTGCTCTGCTGCTGTCTTTGTTCGTGCCTCTCTCTCCCTGGCCATGCCAGGCCTGTGCACCCTCTGGGCTGGTTCCAGCCAACTCCCTTCTCTCTGAGCACTGTCCAGGCCCTTTGGAAACCACCTAGCCCCGTTTGTGATAATGGCCTTTAAGTGGAGCAGGGACAGTTCTGGGGAGGTGAGGCCAGCCAGGCTCCAGTGCCCACCAGCTGCGCTTGTTGGGTTCGCTTCAGAGGTGGCTGCAAACCTGACCTCCAGCTGGGAGGTCAGCAAGGAAAGTCGGTCCCTGGGAATCATTGTGCAAGCATGCAGGGCTTGGAGAGCAGTGCACACACACCCTCTGAACCAGCCCGCTGTCTTCTGGGCCAGATTCCCCGGGAAATAATTACCCGTGGGTATTCGCTGCAGTGTTAGGCTTGGCTTCTGACATAGGATTGCTTGCTGGCTAGAACTCCCCAAGTGGGCAAGGGTGGCACGTCATAGAGTACCAACCCCGGCACTGGCAGTCCAGCTTTTCTTCTGGTCCTCATGCGTGCAAAGACTTAACTGAGACATTGCCACTGTTCTGTTTCTCAAAGGACCTAAGGCTAGCCGGGGCTCAGATTATCAAATGAGGGAATACCCTTAGACATGCATTTCAGAAGCACCAGGAAATGCTATGTAAGGCGCCAGAGCTGAACACACTGGTAACATACTATGATATTAAAAAAAAAAAATCTAAATACTACCATGTGTGGTAGCATAAGCCAGTCTCAGCACATGAGAGGCTGAGGCAGGAGGATTGCCTTGCATTTGAGACTTAGCTAACTAGAGCTGTATAACAAGACCCTGTCTCAAAAAGCCAGAACCGGCCCAATAACTGACAAACTGGTTCCTAGACAGCAGTGTGAACCGGCCGTGCGTGCTAGGCTCCTGTTTGCACCGGGAATGCCCACTGGTTACGCTGGCTGTGTGGCAGAATGCCATGTGGCCTTTGGGTCTCCAGGCTAGGGTTTCAGACTGTTAAATGTTTTCCTGTGGGCCTGTGAGGTGGGTCAGCAGGGTCAAAGCTCTTGCCGCACGATCCTGACAACCTGAGTCCCAGCCCCAGATCCTGTGGTGGGAGAGAATGGAGTCCCGAGAGTCGTCCTGGGATCTCTATGTGAGTGCTAAGGTACACACATGTTCACACTTTCATACGTGAATAACTTAAAAAAACAAACCAGACATGCTGGGCTTGAGGATACAGCCGGGCCAGTAGAGTGGCCCGACATGGGGAAGGCCCCAGGTTTGATCTGCAGGATGGAGTAAATTGGGTATAATGTCAGGCAGGGAGAGCAGGAGGCTGAGACCGTCCTTGATTACATAGCGAATCAGAGGCTATGTGAGACTCTGCCTGAAAAGGCGAAAAGTTCAAACCTTCCGTCTGTCCGATTAGCAGTTTCACAGTTCTGTGGTGGAACTGGAAGAGACCTCGGGAAGAAAAGAAGCCGGCTGCAGCCTGAAATATTACCACAGCCACGGGAGCAATCCTGGCCTTGGAGACCCAGTGTTTGAGGGGACCCCGGTATGCACATTAGAGTAATTTGTTGTATAAAGGACAGCAGTAGATGTCTTTTTTTTTTCCCTCTGGGTCACATGATGAGCTACCAGCCAGAGCCACAGACGTGGCTCCTGAGAGCCGTCTCAGTGTCTGGGCTCAATAAAACTTTATTTACACAGCCAGGCAGAGGGCGAGCGTAGCCTCCGAGCTGTAGTTTGCCAGTTCCCCCAACCTGGAGAAAACAAGAGAGGACGAAGGCTGCTTGATGACTGGGTTCTCCAGCGGCTGCAATTGTCCCAGAATAGCACAAATTGTAGGAAGGAACTGGCCGTGGGATTGAAAAGGCGGATGTTTACTCGAGAGGGATGAACTGTAATGTAACACTCTTTAGATACGCAGCTGGCCTGGGGTGGGGGGTGTCTGACGGTTTGCATCAGCCTCTCAGGGGCTGTGGCAAATAGTCCTGCTCTGCACGTCACTGGGGGACCCTTGTGAACTTCCTTGAACCCTAGGTAGTTGCCCCTATAACTCTTGTGGGTGGGACTGTGTGCTGAAGGCTGGAGAAAAAGTGCCTGGAGCTGCAGCCCAGAGGGTGGGTCAAGGATGGAGTACCTGCTCTGTCCGGGAGATTCAGAACTTTACCAGGGGTCCAGGAAACTGGTCTGTGCTGGAGAAGTGCCTGCCCAGTCAGTTGATGTGGAATCCTTGAGTCTCCAGCTGAGTCTGGAAGGCACAACTCATCCAGGGTCCTACCTCTCAGGTCAGAGGCCAGAGGCAGGGAAGGGCTGGCCTGGGCCACAAAGAGCCCAGGAGGCAGGTCCTGTCTGGAGAGAAGACAAGACAGGGACAGGGACAGGCAGACAGACAGGATACAGACCCTACGGTTATCAAATGTCCAGCTAGGGCCAACACACAAGGGGAAGAAGGTCAGGTGTTGCTAGAGGCCAGGGCAGGGGCTGAGGAGTCATCATTGCTTTCAGGAATGTGTTCTTTGGGAAGCCAGGCTCGAACAGACACTCCTCACTCAGGATAGCTCTCGGTTCCTCAGCTGTCCCCACTGAGCAGGGGATGCGTGCTTTCAGAAGCCACACTTTACATCTTGATCCGCTCTTTGCCTGAGCTGGTGGTGTATGGACCATTACTTTTCTCTCAGCAGCTTTGGTCAGACCTCAGGATGCAGTCAGCTTGGAGTCAAGAGAAGGGCCAAGCACTGTGCTCACAACATGACGTGTGTGCCATCACACGGAGAGTGCCTATGTGTGCACACCTGTGTGTAGTTCAGTGCCGAATCTGAGTCTCAAACACGGGGCCTCTCATGTGCTAGGCAGGCACTCTGTCACTGTATCCCCAGCCCTGCCTGTCCTCCTGAATGTCTGCCCCTGCCCCAGAGTGGGTGCCATTGTGGGGACCAAGGACAGCGCACATATTCTGATGGCATCTGACCAGTGACTATGCCCTGGTCACCTGGGGTCTGTGGTAGGACATTAGCTTCTTGGCTGTTCCCACAGTGATAAGTTTGCTCAGGTGGCTTTGAGGATTCAGGGGCTGAGGTTATGTCTCGGAAGAGGCTGAAAGGTGTTAGCCCTAACTCACGGCCCTCCCCGGAAGGTGGCATTCCCAGGACTCTGGTGCAGCACAGCAAATGGCTGGTGAGCATTCAGATCCATTTGAAGGCAGGCGTGACACAGCTGCTGTGCTGAATCAAGTCTGGGAGCCGAGCTACAGCTAGACTAGGGGCTGGCCTGATCCCTGCTGTCTCTCCTCTTATAGCTATAGCCTCCTGGCTCCCAGAGAGGATCCCTGTCCTCTGCCTGTTTCCCACTATTTCCATGATCACGTATGAATTGGGGATCGTATTTCCGTGCATGTATGAACTGAGGACTGGAAGAACCCTTATCTAGGATGGGTGAGACCTGAGTTCAACTCTTAGTCCTATGAAATCTACAAAGCAAGTAACACACACACACACACACACAGAGACAGACATGCACAGACACACAGAGACACACACACAGAGACATACACACAGACACAGGTGTGCAGAGACACAGACACACACAGAGACAGAGACACAGACAGAGACACAGAGACACAGACAGAGACACAGACACAGACCCACGCACACAGACACACTCACACACATGCATACACACACACACGCCACACACACCACACACCACACATACACACACACACACACACACACACACACACACACACACACACACACACACACGGCGTACCAACTCTGCACTTAGACACAGTAAGTGAGGCCACCCAGGAATAGATAGCAGGCAGTTCAGTGCAGTAGGCTTCTGCTGTGTTCTGGAAGAGACTGCCATCTCAAATTGGGCGTAGCATATGTGATGTGTTCAGAGTGGGGTTTAAAAGCATCTAAATGGGCTCCTTGCCATTCACAGCAGGCTCAGTGGAAAGCGGAGAATCCTGGGCTTCTAACGTTGGGCGTGATGATTTAGGCGCACCCCACCCCCTCTGTGGTTTTGGGCTTTGGCTCATGAATCTGTTCTCTGAGTCTTTGATTCCCTGGTGTGTGTGTGTGTGTGTGTGTGTGTGTGTGTGTGTGTGTGTGGTGTCTATGGGTCTGTGTGCATGTGTGTCTCTGTGTGTGTGTCTGTGGGTCTGTGTGTGTGTGTGTGTGTGTGTGTGTGTGTGTGGTGTCTATGGGTCTATGTGCATGTGTGTCTCTGTGTGTGTGTTTGTGTGTGCCTGTGTGTGTGTGTGAGTGCCTGTCTGTATGTCTGCATGCATGCGTGTCTATGTGCATGAGTGTACATGTGTTTGTGAGAACTATTGACTATGAACCAACCCACTTGCCTTTGACATTCACCCACCCTTCCTTGCATCTGCATCGTGGCCTCTGGGATGGGCTTAGGGGATCCTCCAGTGGCTAACACTTGTACACCATTGATCCCAGCTCAGCAGTGCCCTGGTGGTACTCTGTTCAAACCACGAAGAAGCTAATTCTGTCTACATGCTCACTGTCACGCTGGCATAGCTACGAAAAGACTGTGGCCACCGTAGATGAGTGCCGTGTCCACTCTAGGAGGTTGCCCATGGGTCATCCAGTCTGACAGTGGGGTGTGTTCCCCATCGGCTTCTGTTTAGATGGCTATTGCAGCTCTGATTCCTGACTGCTACGAGGACCCAGATCACTCAGTGCCATTGTTGTGAGACTCTGGGCACCTGTATTTAGGCAGCCTCTTAGTTGGAGACCAGGGACACGTGCTGCTTTCATGTATTCCCTCATCAAGTATTTACCCATCAGCCACTGGGCTGCCCACTCTGTTCCGTTGGGGATGCAGTGTCCTGTGAGCTTGCCATCGAAGGTACAGTGAGGATCGTATCCTTGGCAATGTGGCTGTCCAGCAGCAAGTCCTGTGGATTTCGTGGTGTCGGTGCTACTCTGTGAACACATGTGTGAGGGGCCAGGCATGTCTGAACTGTGGCCCAAGGGGTGGGCCCAGGGTTTGCATCTGTGTGTGAGCAAGAGGCACATGTCCAGATACAGCCCGCATGTGCAAAGGCCCTGCGGAGGCTCCCAGATGCTGATGGAGAGGAGGGAAAGTGACTGAGTCTGATGAAACCTTTTGGTTTTGTTTTGAGAAAGGGTCAAAGGGTCTCACGTAGCCAAGCTGGCCTCACATGCCTGATTTTTTTTTTTTTTTTTTTTTACTCCCACATACTGGGATGGCCATTGTTTACCAGCACACATGACCGTAGACACCTTGAGTACTCAGTGGCTACCTTCCATAGGTTGAGAGCATTGGCCGAAAGCCACCAGTGTTCTTCAGGCAGCAGAGCTCCACCCGTACCCCTGTTCCTAGGCTCCCCCATCCCATTACAGACCACTGCTCTTCCTATGCAGTGTTACAACTGCTTGTGTGTGCATGGGTGTATGAGGATGTGCCTGAGCGTTTGTGTTCTTTAATGAGCACGCACAGGAGTATGTCAGTATGTATGTGCATGAGTGTGTTCATGGCTGGGTGTGTTCATGGCTGGGTGTGTTCATGGCTGGGTGTGTCCATGACTGGGTGTGTCCATGACTGGGTGTGTCCATGACTGGGCGTGTTCACATGGCTGACTGGGCATGGTCACATGGCTGACTGGGCGTGTTACACACAAAGCAGAGTACCATGATTGCAGAGGTCTCTAGTTCATATTGGTACACACAGTAGGTGCTGAGTACACATTTGTCTGGGGAGCAGGGGAGGTGTTTATCTACGTGGACCCAGCAGTGTTTACATGACTGGGCGTGTTCATATGACTGGGCGTGTTCACATGGCTGACTGGGCATGGTCACATGACTGACTGGGCGTGTTACACACAAAGCAGAGTACCATGATTGCAGAGGTCTCTAGTTCATATTAGTACACACAGTAGGTGCTCAGTACATATTTGTCTGGGGAGCAGGGGAGGTACTTGGGTCTACGTGGACCCAGCAGTGTTTACATGACTGGGCATGTTCACATGACTGGGCATGTTTACATGGCTGACTGGGCATGTTCACATGACTGGACAGGTTCACATGACTGACTGGGCATGTTCATGACTGAGCATGTTCATGACTGGGCGTGTTCACATGACTGACTGGGCGTGTCACACACAAAACTGAGTCCCATGGTTGCAGGAGTCTCTAGTTCATATTGGTGCACACAGTAGGTGCTCAGTACATATTTGTCTGGGAGCAGGGGAGGTGCTTATCTATGTGGACCCAGCGCTCTGTGTGAACTCTACGTGAATATGTAAAGCTGACAGGCATGTGAGCCTCAGAGCTGGGGGAGACGCCAGCCGATGCAGTTGGAACCCAAAAGCTTTTGCACCGTCTGTGCGGAAGGAACTCGGAACCAAGCTGTCCTTCTGTGTCTCCCCAGCCCTGCAGAGACAGCCTGTGGGCACAGCCGCCTTCTTCCCCATGCTTCTGCTATGAGCTTGAGTGGATAGCCCATTCGCCATGAGCCGTGACCCCACTGGTGTTCCCATGTGGCCCCGTGGCCCTCGTCCAGGACCTGTCAGCTTAGGTGAGTGGGTGCTGAGCTGGGGGCTGGGTGTTTGGAAGGCAGGGTTGCTGGGGAATTTTCCTTTGCTTCCTGTCCACGTCCCAGCTGGGTGTGAGTTGCAGAATTGGGGGCTTTGAGGGATCACCGGGACTCTGAGGTGAGCAGCCTGGTTTGAGGTGGGAATGGGGGCTTTAGTGCTCCACCAGGGAGCCGTACAGACAAAAGACCTGAGGCTCTTGGGTGCCCCAAATATCCATTCCGTCCCAGGCTGAGTCGAGACAGTGTTCCCGGCGTGGGATGCTGGATCTGTTAGCAGTTAGGAGTGTGTACGGAAGAGAAAAATGCCAAAATCTGTCTGCCTTCATTCCCTACAGTGAACGAGCTACACAGGCCTGGGAGGTCCTAGCTTAGCCATGTCTCCCTTCTGAGTTCTTGGAGGCCCGGGCCATCTCTGTGGTAGTTAGGAAGGGGATGGCTGTCATTACTGAAGCAGGGTAGGTCAAGGGCAGGGAGACCCATACAGTGCCTTTTAGGATTAGAAAAGAGTAAAAGGTGACATTTTAAGGAGGCAGGGCTGAAGCTCCTTGGAGTGGTACACACCTGTCATCATAGCACCAGGTAAGCGGGGGAAGCAGGAGTCGGCGGGGGTGGGGGGGCCTCAAGGTCATTCTTGGATAGCTAGGGAACGTGAGGTCAGCCTTGGCTACATGAGACCTGGTCTCAAAAATCAAAAGGACGAAAGAGGCTAGACGTCTAGACGTTACGGGCAGGGACTGGAGGTCTGGTTCTAGCAGAGTGGAACCATTTGGGAACTTCTCTGGGTCACATTTTCTTCCATTCCTCTCTGAGCTGTGGGAGGGTTCTGGGCTCCTCTCTGAGAGCAGACCCCAAAGCTGAGCTGGAAAGATTAGCGGCGTCCAGGCCACTGGGAAGTGAGACCCAACTGCTAGACCGGCCCGGAAGGTGGACAGGCACATAGGTAGAGTAGCAGAGCCAGGCCTCTCACTGTAAACCCTCATCTGTAACATCACCACATCTTTCTCATTAAAAGTATTAGGGGCTGGGCCTGCTCAGCAGAGAGCATGTGTATGTAGCACACACGAAACCCTGGGTTTCACCCTCACCCCTGAAAACACAAAAACAAAACAAAAAAGGTGTTAACTGTTGTTCAACAGTAAAGCTGGCTGTGAACAGACAACAGGGGGTTGATTTTGAAAACAGAAAACAAACACCAAAACTGAGAACTTTTGGCTTTTAAAGGCACCAGGGAAGGAGGGGGGAAGGGCAGCTGACAAGGTTCCACACTTCCAGGGTTCCTGCTCAGGTGGCTGTGTGACCCCAGGCTGGCTACTTACCCTCTCTGTCAGATGCTCAGCCCAGGATTGTGCTGGCTCCACTGGAGCTGAGCCACGCAAGTCCTCAGAACGCAGGGCTTTGCCTGACCCCCCGAACCAGGAGCAAACCAGGGTAACCATGCCTCTCCAGGGTCCAGCAGTGTGTCTGGAGCTTGCCCGGTGAGATCAGATTCTCGGTCCTGTTCCCCTAGACCCTCCTTCCGAGTTCCTGAAATCGCTCTGTGCTAAATCCACTGTTTTAATTTTTTTTTTAAAGCAGTTGCTTCTCCGTTTCTGATGTGCTTAATCCTCATGGAGCTGCATTCGTAACCATGGCAACTCGGGTCGAAGTTGGCTCTATCGCATCCCTGAGGGCGGGGCCCGCCGGCCTTGGTGACATCGGTAGGGAGGAAACCCTGAAGAGGACCTACTTTTGCCAGGCTGGGGACCTCCCTGGGGCGTCCTCCACCAGGATCCGAAGTGCAAAGAACCCCCTCGAGGCCCACCTGTTCCCACTACCCATTGCGCCCAAGCCTTTCCTTAAGGACCAGGTGCCCGAGAGGAAGGCTTCTGTCAAATCCTCGTGGTCCCGTGGTGCCACCCAGCCCCGTCCTTCAGCCCAGGCCGCCAAGGAGGAAGCGAAAGAGGACTTGGCTAAAACAATGCCAAGCTTAGCTGGTGAGGGGGCAGACCGAGGGGAGGCCCTGCAGAATGGCCCGTCTGTACCTAACAAAGCCACGTTCCTGAGGTCTGGCCCTAGCACCATGGGCCTCTTTGAAACAACCAAAGCTGGACCCGGCCCGGGCAAAGGGACTGGTGAGGGGAGCCGGGAGGCCAGCCCTCGGGCAACCCAGACGTCTCCCTTAAGTGCCAGGCCTGAGGTGGCCACCAAGCCAGTCCTACCCTCTCGGAAGCCCCCAGTGACTCTGCCCCGACCAACCTCCCTGTCGCAGGACACTGGGTCTGCTATTTCTCAGGGGGAGGCAGGCCGAGCCCAACCATTGCCAAAGGCCCACAGCGTGGAGGATCCCGCTGACCAGGCTCCAGAGGCCAAGCCTGTGAGGAGACGGCCTATGTCAGCGGTGTTCACCGAGTACCTGCAGCCCCTAAAGCCAGGCTCGGGGGGAGTGGCAGTCATGGGCAAAGTCCCCCCTACACCTCCCGAGAAGACGTGGGTGAGGAAGCCCCGGCCTTTGTCTGTGGACCTAACTTCCATCTTTGAGAGTGGAGACATGTTGCTGAGGAAGGTGACTAGGGAGCAGAGCACTGCAGACCGCCAGGGCCCAGAGAGGCCAGGCGTGGAGCCCAGGGGCAATGTGGAGAGCCCTACCCGCGTGGATGGCACCCCTCAGGACCCTGATGCGGAATTCCAGGAGCTGTCAAAGAGGCTCCATGCACGGAAGGAGAAGATGGTCCTTAAGCAAACAGACACAGACAGTCCCAGGGCTCCAAGGGCCAGGGCCACCCCTGGAGATGATCAGAGTCCCCAGCAAGAGGAAGCCATGCCAGACCAGCAATGGGAGAAGGTGCAGGAGTCCCCTTCACCCAGACCTGAAAGAGGGCTGGGGCTGACAGAGGTCAAGGGTGAAAGGCTCGACCAGGAGGCTTCTGCCCGGACGGAGAGGAAGCCTGCAGGAAGTGTCAGGAAGCGCCTCAGTCTGTTTGGGGAAGACAGCGCAGTGGCCTTGGCAGTGGTACCTGAGCCCAGCTCTGTGACCCCGGAGTCCCCGTCCTCAGCGTCCACAGCGTCCACAGTGTCCACAGCGTCCATAGTGTCGACAGCGTCCACAGTGCCAGGGCTTTCAAGAGCTGGTGTGAACGTTCAGGCGCGAATCAAAGGCTGGTCTGTGGAGAGAGCAGGGGAGGAGAAGCCAGAGGTCTGGAGAAGGGCCTCCCAGGCTCGGCCATTGCCTGCGGATTTGACCAAACCGTAAGTGGACACACACCCTAGAACCTCGCTCAGCCTCGGGCTGCCTCAACACCCACTGTGGAGTCCAAGGCTAGGAGAACACTTAGACACAAATCCCAGCCATTGCCCCAGGGGAGGGAGCAGGCCTCTCAGATAAGCAGCTGAGGTGAGAGGGTCAGGACATCGCAGGCACAGGGCTCAGTTGGCACTCTGCACAGGAGCACTTACATGCCCAGGCTATCTCAAATTCTCTAGGCAGCCAAGGATGACCTTGAATTCCATGTCCTCCTGATTCTACCTCCCTAGAGCTGGAGTCAGAGCTGAAACCCAACCAGGACCAGCAAAGACTGAGAAAAACTCTAGAAAGAATGTAGATAGCATCCTCCACAGGGAGCCCTCGGCAGAGTCAGCGACTGAGGTTAACGCAACACTTAACGTGCCACGCCTCCCACACCTCCCGTCTTGTTGTTTTCCACTGTGGTCACAGCAGGGAAATGTCACCAGGCCTGATCCACCCTCTCCTCTGTGCCTGTGTGCTTCCACTAGGGTGGACTTTCAGGGTCTGGGGAATCAAACTTGGGTCGCCACACTTGGCAGCAAGCCCCATTATCTGTTGTGCCATCTCATGGGCCCATGTCCCAGGGCTGCTCGTCCACCGAGAAGGTTTAAATGCTGGCCCTCCCCAAGCTAAGACAACAGATGCCCAGGGCCTTGCTGTACCATCCAGGTGATGGGGGAAACTGAGTCTCTGAGATTAGGAATCTCATGGCCTCCCAGCAGTATGGATTGCCTGGTGGGGTTGAGTTTAAATGTTCCGCCCCCTACCCCACTTCTTTCCTTTCTCTCTATTCCTGAGCCCTGAACGCTGTATAGACACACTGTGCCTCCGTGATACAAAGAGTATATGATAGGGATGGAAAGATAGGAATCTCCTCCCCCTCCCCCTTGATAATTAGGCCCAGAGAGGGAGACCAGCTTGGCATACCCACAGAAGCAAGCCTGTGTCCCCACTTTACGTGACGACCCACCGCCCCCAGGTCTCGTGGCTGCTCCTTGGCCGTGGGTGAGTGTTGTGCCCACGGTTGTTGAGGAGAACCATTAATTATCCTGCCTGGGGCTTCTTCGGTCTTCCCCAAACGCCTTCACAGAGTTATTAGGGTCATGGCTTGCCTCCTAGGTCTGCCCTATAAAAGAGGGAGGGAGGTGTTAATTATCCCAGCTTTATGGATAAGGAAGTAGAGGCTCAGATGAGGCCAGAAGCCACACAGGCTCCCATGAGCAGGGAGTGGAGTTTGGAGCAGCACCCAGACACCGGCTTCTCCCAGGCAGCAGGCTTTCTACAGACATGCTCTGCCTGAGGTACGCCCTATCCGCCAGGCCCCTTCTGTGACTATAAATGACACATTTTTTTTTTCTCAAAGGAAGCTGGGGAGGCGGCCAGGCTGATGCCTCTCTGGGTCCCTGCGTCCAGGACAGTGTGGACTTCGGGGAGTGTAGACCTGGCCGCTCTGCTCTGTGTGAGTAACTCCTGTCTTTCTCCCAGGTTCTCGAGGTCGGCTTCGAGCAATGAGATTGGGTACGAGAAGTGTGCCACGCTGGGCGGCGAGCTCCCCGGGGAGAGGAGAGAAAAGGTAAGCGTGTCATTCGCCAGCTCCCCTAGAAGTTTGTGACCTGTCAGGTGTGGGCAAAGAACATCAGAATCTCGTCACTGCTGCCACTGGCGTGTTAGCGTCCCTACTTCCTGTGGGTTGAGGCTGTGAGCAGAAGTGCTTGGTGGTAGCGTTATTATTTTTCTTGGTGGTAGTTATATTATTTTTCTGTGCCATAAGCTTGAGGGAACACCATCTTCTTAAGCGGCTTTATTGAAGCCCCTGGTGGGCAGAGGCCAGCAGATTTCCAAGTCTGAGGCTATCCTGGTTTACATGGTGAGATCTTGTCTCAAAAAAAAAAACCAAAAAACAAAAAAGTTAGGAGAAATTCCACCTAGCTCCTCTGAGATTCTTTTCCCTACTGGGTCTGCATCCAGTAACAGAAGCAGCTCAGGTGCCCAAAACCATTTCTCTTTGACCTGTCTCCTCAGAAAGAGCTCACAATCACGTGCTCAGGTAACTGGTTTGTGGCTGACGATCTCTGAGGTGTTGCTTTTTAAAAGACCTCTTTATCGAGGTGCAGTCGAAGGATATAAGGTGGATTTAAAGCTCCTGGATGAATGGGCTTCCAACTGTGTCTTCCCAGGCCCCCTGTTGCCACACAAGGGTGGCAGGAATCTGCACCACACCCAGAACCACCCCTGCCTCTGATGCCTCTGGCCTGCCCTTCCCCAGGCTGCCCTGACCCATTTCTGTCCATAGACTGGTTTCCCTTTCCTACAATTTAATTTTCCCTTTCAGACAATTTAATTCATTACGTTTGTGTGCGTGTGGGCTCTGCTTGTCAGAACCTTTCTTCTGAGATTGGTCATGTCTTTCATTGCTGTATCGTATTCCATCCTTGAGGCGGACTTCAGCTGGCGCTGGGGTGGTTCTCAGTTTGAGCTGTTAGAGATGAAGCTGCACCTGCAGATGGTGGTGCCAGGCTGTCACCTCAGAGCTCAGGTTGCTGGGCCAGGAGGGTTGTGAATTCTAGGGCAGCTTGAAAACGTATGCATGTGTACATACATACATGTATACATACATGCACACACATGCGCAAGCACACACACTAGTACACATGCTAGCACATGTGTGTACACACATATAGACAGACACATATACATACACACGCATACACATACACATACATGTGCACACACATGTTCACATGTACATGCACACATATACATGCACATGCACACATGCACATATGCACATGGTGCACACATACACACATCACACACACATGTGCAAATGCATGTGTGCCCCCCAGAACAAACTGTGAACATTTATGCATAAGTCTGTATGTCTCAACTTTTACCTCTCCTTTTCCCCCAAACCCTCTAAGATATGTTCTCATGTACCTCAGGCTAGCCTCACGCTGACCACATAGCCCAGACTTTGACCTTCCACTTTTTTGCCCTGGCTCTCAAGGGCTAGGATTACAGGCGTGCACCGCCATACTGGTTTTGTGCAGTGCTGGACGTGGAGTGTTGTGGATCTTGGCAATATCCACTAACTGTTCTGCATCCCTAATAGCTCACTTTGCTTCTTTCCTCTGCATAAATGCCTCGGAGCGGCCTGGCTGGGCCGTGTAGCTTCTGTGCAGGCTAGGTGTTTGAAGGGACTTCCTCCATCTTTGAATAATAATCCGAGAACTTCTTCCAAGGCTCTCTGTGTCCCTCTCAGTGAGTGTCCGAGGAAAGGAGCTGAACTGGGAGGGCAGCGATGGCCACCCTGATTGTCTCACAGAGACTGAGGCAAGGCAGCGAGGGTCTTGGGAGGCGGCAGTGTGGGATGGAGTGTCCAAAATCTCAGAGCCTGAGGGGCAATCCTGTAAACTTTGACTATTGAAAACTCAAGAAAGATGCCAATAAGCCCTTTACATATAACCAGGGGCCCTCTCTATAAGAGAGATTGTCGGGTGACTTTTAAAGGTTGTCATACAATAAAGCATGATGGTCTAGCCTGGGCGAAATCTTGTCGGCAAAATCACTCACAAGCCCACAGTATTATCCGAGTCGCCCCTTCCTTGTACCCAGTGGTATCTGCTTTGCCTGTACTCTTTCACCTTTGATATTTTAAGGTGAGAGCTGGGAGAAGGCTCAGTGGGCGTGGCGTTTGCTGTGCAAGCCTAGGGACTTGGGTTCAAAACCCATGCCTATGAGAAGGTAGAGCGCAGTGGCACCCCTGGGGTTTGTTGGCCCCCATCCTGTCTAGCTGGATCGGCAAGCTCTAGGTTCAGTGAGAGACCTTGTTAAAAAGGATGGAGAACAGTTGAAGAAAACCAGCACTGACCTTTGGTCACCAGGCGTGCACATGTGCGCACAGGTTGGTGTGTCCACACTGTCTAGCTTTTGTCTTTTACGGTCTATTGTAATGTTAAGTGTGGTCCCCAGACCTGGAGTCTGCATGCAGCCCCTGGGACCCTGCCCCCTGAGTTAACTCTGATTGGTGAATAAAGATGCCGACAGCCAATAGCTGGGCAGAAGAGACATTGCCCAGAGTTAACTCTGATTGGTGAATAAAGATGCTGACAGCCAATAGCTGGGCAGAAGAGACGTAGATGGGGCTGAGGTTTCGCAGGCTTGGGGAGAGAGAGGACCATGAGGAGGAAAGAGGGAGGAAGAAGCCACTGTGGATGAAGAAGAACGTGTGGGAAGGGAGTAGGAGAGCCACTATGGGCGAGGGACCAGGAGAATGGGGCCTGGAGTGGTGTCCAGTTGGAGTTAAGAGCGGCCTAGATGTAGCAATAAATAGTAAAGTGAGAACTTGGGCTTATCAATAGGAAGGTAGACTCTAACAGCATGGCAGGGAGGCAGCTGCCCAGCCTTTGTGCTGCCTAAGGTTATTTAAAATATAAAGGCTGCATGTGTCTTTCATCCAGGAACACAAATGGTCTAAGGCGGGGAAGAAACCCCAGGCAGGGATTTTTAATATATATTTTTTTTTTACTTCACCATACAGAACATTTTAGTGTCTTGCGTGTTTTTTTTTTTTTTTTGGTTTGTTTTATTAAGATTTATCTATTATATATAAGTACACCGAAGCTGTCCTCAGAACACCAGAAGAGGGCGCCAAATTCCATTACAGATGGTTGCGAGCCACCACGTGGTTGCTGGGATTTGAACTCAGGACCTCTGGAAGAGCAGTCAGTGCTCTTAACCACGGAGCCATCTCTCCAGCCCCTGCTGGTTTTGTTTTTTAAGTCACAGTTTAATCACAGGGGGGATACTCCAGCCACAGCGTGTGGTCAGATGGCCACTCTGTAGAGTCCGCCCTCCCAGCCGTGGTTCTAGGGATGGAACCCAGGTCACTAGGCTGAGCTGAGCCGTCTGGAGGTCACTGTGCTGCTGTAACAGGGCAGTCCGCTTTATTTTGCTGCTCCGGTTCCTGAGCACTTCAAATCCTTAACATTGTCTTCTGTTACCTTTCAGCTTAAGGAAAAGCTTGGTTTGGATAGACCCTCTGCCACAAAAAGTCCTTGGAAGTCTGAGGTTTCCCAGAAGTCTAGGCAGACAGAGCTCAAAGATGCCTCCGACCAGGACCCTGATAGGTGTTGGAGTGCTCGCTCGGTGGGAGGCGCGAGCCCTTCTGAAGTCAGTCCGGAGGATGACGGAAGCTTCCAGAAGGTGTGGGCCACAGTGTTTGAGCATCACGTGGAGAGACACACAGTGGCCGACCAGGCAGGCTGTTGTCTCTCCGCCACACCCCCTTGCGATGTGGCCCACACGCCGGATCCCAGACCGAAGCCTGAGAATTGGCCAGGGAAGGAGCCACCAGGAGTCACAGACGAGAGAGACCGCTCCAGGTGGTCGGACCGTGCTGACCTGGGGATGCTGGGACGGGCTGCCCTTGTCGATGTTGCACTGAGACCGTATCCCACACCTGTCCCCGGGAGACACCCCGTGGAAGAGAGGCACAGCCGCTCTGTCCCGAGGCATTTAGAAAGTCCCCCTGTGTCCCAGAGGGTTCAGCCTAAGTATGACGTCATGCATGCCTCAGGAGAGCGGGCACATAGCGAAGCAGTGTCCAGGGTGCCTGAGGAGAAGGCGGTGACCCTGCACAGCGGCAGATCTCGGCTCTCGCTGCCGGCTCGGCAGCTGTCCCAGGAGGTCAACCCTTCTTACCTGGACTCTTCTCTGCAGGGTAGTGGGGGTGCCGTTCAAAGGGCAAGTCAGTTATGGGAAGCTAGGGGCAAGGAAGGCAGCAGATCAAAGCAGCCAGGGGATGGATTTGGGGGCTCTTGCCAATCGCCCAAATGGACAGGAGTGGGGGTGACAAGCTGGCACAGCAGCGCTGTGGTCAGCAAAGATCTTGGTACTGCCCAAAGGGGTCAGTCCTGGAGTGTCTTTTCAGATCTTCCATCCAGGGCCAGCATTGAGCCCCGTGACTCCCAAGTACAGGCAGGGACCGACTCATTGTCCCCGCAGAAGGGACCCCTCGTGGTCGCCAGTGAGGATAACCCAAGGCTGGCCCAGGTGGCCCAGCCTGAAGTCAGAATGCGGAGGTCCAACCCTTCAGAGCCGAGGGTGGATAGGTTGAGGCGACGGACTTTGCCCCATGATGTGAAGTTCGATCCATTCAGCCTCCTTGGGCCAGAGAGCGCTTCCGAAAGGCAGCAGCGACCAGCAGATGGTCTGACCTTCCCAACCTGTGCCTTAAAGAGACCCCACCAGCAGGCACAAACTCAGGGGGGGACACCGGATGCCTCACAAGGCAGGACTTTCCTGGTGGAGAAGCCGGGGCCATCTGCAGAGCCCGCTGCGACTTTTTTCGCGGTGACTTACCAGGTTCCTGACATTCAGAAGGCCAAGAGTGTGGTTAAGCCGGGGCCTGAAAACGTGTCGGAACCTTCCAGAAAAACGCCTCCACCTCCTTCACCTCGCTCTGTTGTGTCTGCGTTGCCTTCTCCTGGCCGTGAGGAGCCGTGGTCTCCCGCCAGCAGTAAGGGCTACGCTAAGGGGAGAGAGTATGAAGAAGTAAGGAACCTTTCAAAACACCCCAAGTCCGCAGACCAGCCGGCGTCTGCAGGGGACAGGACTCTGGATCCTTCCAGGGAGAGAATCATTGATGTGGATGCTCTGAGGTTTCATCGAGAGTCAGAAGACGATGCCGTGAAGTATCGCAATCTCGGGGCATCCTCAGGCGAAGATGCCTCACAGACACCCCTGGTCCTGAGGCGGCCCAAAAGTCTCCTGATGAGGAGGAGAACAGAGGTGATCAGCGAAACGTTCCCAGGGAAGATGAGGGATGGCTACAGATCCAGTGTTCTTGACCTTGATTCTCTGATGGCTGAGTACAAGGAACAGTTGAGCAGGAGTCCCAGCAAGGCCCAGGAATGGCAGGACAGCCCTACAGAGCCCAGTGGCTCTCCTCAGGAGAGGTCAGGTTGGCCCAAGGAGGCGGAGTGGAGAAGGAGGAGCCTGAAGGAGGCTTCTCAGTCAGACGGTGTCGGTGTCGGGCAACAAGCAGGGCCCTCTGTGAAAGTTCTCCACTCTCCTGGCCCCAGCAAGCAGCCAGAGGAACCCCTAGGGGTAGCCATGGCCACCAAGTCTGGCCTGCCACTGTGGGCACCACCACAGTCAGCTTCTGGGGAAAACTGTCCCTCACCTTCTTCCGTTCCTGCTGGCTCCAGGAGGAAATCTCCAGGCATCGCTGAGTTGGAAAGCAAGCCCTCCTCCAGTGAGCACCAGGGTACAAAGCATAGGCAAGGTTCAGTCAAGTCCCAGGAGCTAGGCAGCGGGGACCCTGTCTCCCCCAGGTCACCCCCCTCTGACCGGAAGAAAGGGACTCCAAGGAGGTCCACTGTTCAGGGAGTGGAAGGCAATGGGATACAGTGGGGAACCCCCCCACGTGATTCTGTTTGGTCACCGATGGACATCAAGAGGGCCTGCTCGGAGAAGGGGCCCCCGGCCAGGGTCCGGGAGGGCCTGTCCATCATGCAGGATGCCAGGGAGCGGAGAGAAGAGTCCAGAGGGAAGCCTGACCTCCCCGCCGAGACTCCCAAGGTCGCTGAGGGACCCTGTCAGAGGGATACGAGGAGGCTGGAAGGCCCTAAGGTGGGTACCGAGGCGCTTGGAATTTTGTCATACAGTTTGTAAGCACCTATGTCCGGGGTCTCAAGCTCAGATTTCACGTGGGCTGTGTAGGTGCGTGACGGAGGGGAGGTGCCACTCTAGGGAGTGGTGTGGACTGCAGGCTAACAGGACATGTAGGCGTGCTCGCTTCCAGACTCTGAAGATTTTTTTCTCCTATTTTTTTTTTAAGATTTATTTAATGTACCTGAGTACACAGTAGCTGTCTTCAGACACACCAGAAGAGGGCATCGGATCCCATTGCAGATGGTTGTGAGCCACCCTGTGGTTGCTGGGAATTGAACCTGAGTTCAGTGGTTAAGAATAGTTCGTGCTCTTAACCACTGAGCCATCCTTTTTCTCCTTTATCATGCCCCTACCCCCCTTCCCTTCCCTTTTACCTGGCATGGCTTGGGAAACTGAAGCTAGTCCTTGCACAGCCCCAGCCCCAGCCCTTCCCGGATCCTGCCCTAGCTGCAGCTCAGCCCTTGGTCCCAGCCCCCGGCCCAGCCCAGTTGACCATTTCACCACCTGTGACAGAAAGCGACATTTATTAAGAGGTATCCACGCTTTCAGGTGTTGCCCTGAAACAAGATGGCTTGCTAGAAAACTTCATTCTGTCCTGGCCGTGCTAATGCCCTGGCTCTGTCTGCTTGGCCACCGGTTGTGGGTTCAGAACTTGGCCTGGGACTTGATGAGGGAAGACGTTTTGTGTGAACATTGTGGAGCACCTGCTCGATGCCACCTCGCCCATTGCCTTCACCAGAGCCAGCACCAGCTGTTCGAGCTTCCCGAATGGCCTGTGACGTGAGCGAATGTTAAGCAGCCCACGGGGTCTTACAAGACGGCTCACTCTGGCTTGGGTTCCCCAGAAGCAGCCTGTCTTAGGTCTTCTTAGGAAGTGACCTGAGGGAAGACTGGCTGCGGACTGGGGAAGGTGGCAAGGAATTACCAGTGTGGGCAACGGACACCCAGTGCCCTGGAGACCTCTGGGAAGCTTGTAGCACAACTGGGTTTACTTGGTTTCGGGGTCAGAGGACCAGGAGTGTGTGTTTTCTGTTTCTTCCCATTGTCATCTAAGGCTGTGTCTGGGCCTTTGAATGTGGGACTTGACCATTCTGCACAAAGAAGGACAGCTCATGAAAACAGGGCTCAGAGAGACTTGGGAACCTGTTAGGGGCCACACAGTGAAAGACAAAGATGCTTGGCTTGAACCCAGGTCTGGCCTGTGGTAAATGAGAGAGGAAACAGGAAGCCCCTGGGGAGCATTTTGCCTCCGCTGGGTGAGAGGGCCCTGGAACCCAGGATCAGGAAATTACACGATGCCAGGAGTGCCCTAGGGAGGCATCCTGGAGGAGGCACGGATGGGCGAGCTGGGGAGCAGGGCAT
The DNA here is from genome assembly GCF_011064425.1 of Rattus rattus. Lineage (NCBI taxonomy): Eukaryota > Metazoa > Chordata > Mammalia > Rodentia > Muridae > Rattus > Rattus rattus. The sequence goes on from NC_046169.1 coordinate 40,794,854, forward strand.
GCTGGGAGGTCTGGAGGTTGGAGTAAGCCCCACCCAGCCTTTTCGGAGCAGTTCAGCAGGAGGCGGCAGCATAGGGTGCAGCGTTCTTCTGCAACAAAACGCCCCAGGCCTGGGCACTTTATAAAGAAGAGAGACTTATTTCTCACTGGTTTGCCCCTGGTGCTCCCTTCTAGGCTGTCCTGGGGCTTCAGGACAAAGCGTTTACAAAGTTGAGCAAAGCCAAGTTTCTCATCCCCAAGCCTGTGGGAGAGGAACTGCCAGGGTCTAGCCTAGCAGGGACGGGGTCTCCACGCGGAGGGAGCTGTGAGAAGAGGGTTTGAACCAGTATCTCCTCGGGAGCTCAGGCTCGGTCAGCCTGTGTGCGGGAACCTTCTAGACTTGCATTGAGCCCCTCCCTCCTCCAGTGTGGGTTCTTCCCACGCCCCGCAGGAGAGACAGCAGCTCCCTGCCTCGAAGCCCCGCTGTTGGGAACCCAAAGCTGCTGCAAGGTTAGGCCAGGTTTGCCTTTGGTGGTCTCACCCAGCTCTCAGGCCCCTCCACCCCCAACCCTGCCCCTGTTGCTGTGGGAGCGGCCAAGAGGAAGAGACAGTGTTCTACTGGAATGTGACACTCCTCAGCTCGCCAGCACCTCAGGTCCCACTGGCAACAGGAGCATCCGGGCTGTGGAAGGGGCCTGGATGCTGCCCAGAGTGCTCAGGCCCCTGGAGGGCTGGTTGTCAGGGATCGGCTTTCTCGTGGTGGAGGGATCCACAGACCAGCTTCCTGCTTCCTGCTTCGGGCCTCTCTCCTCCTGGAAGACTTGTTTTGTTTTGTTGTTGAGTCAGGGTCTCCTGTAGCGCCGCTGCCCTTGAGTCCTGACCCTCATCCCATTACTGGGCTTCCTTTCCTCGCTCTGGTTCCTGATCTTAAAGAACAAAGACAAGCAAATGAGAGACAAAAAGCCCCAGAGTGCTCAGAACGCTGGTTGTTAAAAATATAAATCTTACAGGGCAGAGAGAGAAGGAAGGGAGTGGAACATCCTTAGTTCCAGCCCTCGGGATTTTCCTGTGCGTCTCAGGAGCAAGGAATAGTCCCTGGGTATGTACATATGAAACACACCACACACGCACATGCGTGTGTACCTACATATGCATGTGTGTACGCACAAGCATGCATAAGCCACACACAGATACATACACATGGACACATTATGCACACACATACACACACACCCACAAGCACACACGTGCATGCATGCACACACATGGGTGGGCGGGCATATTCCTGTTCTTGATGCATAGGCAAATTCCATCAAGGGACTGTGGGGTGTTGGGTGCAAATTTCCCACAGAGCAGTTGGCTTCTAGGCCTTGTGGTTCGACTCATCACCCTAGCTACCCAGGAGGCTGAGGCAGGAGAATCACAAGTTCAAGGCCAGCCTTGGTCAAAGGAGGCATGGGGGTGTGGCTCATGGGTTCTAGCCATGCATTCAAGGCCTTTCCTGTGAGCCCAGAACACCTTTGGCCAAGTCTGCTAGGCAACTGAGCCTACATCCCAAGTCCTCTGGGGACATTTTTTGCTGTCACTCTGGGGAGGCCATGCCGTTATTAGGCAGAAGTCAGAGCTGCCATTTAGAATCCTCCAGGGAGCAGGGTAGCCCTGTGCAGAGCCACTCTGTGCTGGAGCCAGGAGCCATGGGGACTATAGTTAGTCTGAAACAGTGTTCTGGGGTGGGGGAACGATATTTTACTATAGGCCTGAGCTTGAGAATGCTCAGAGCAGAGTGTCACTCCTTTTGATGACCATGTCTGAGCTTCCTCCCCAGGCCCGCTTCCCTCTGTGGGCCACTCTGAGCTGCTGTTAGATGCCAGACCACAGTCAGTGTGGTATCTGCCCTCAGTGTGGGAGGGTCTTCTTGTGCAGCCCATCTGCAGACTGTTAGCTACTTAGGAGGGAGTTGTTAGGACAGTGGGTCTCCCCCTCCCCCATCCCTCCCTGACCCCCCCACCCCTTCCCCTTCTCTCCCTCTCTCCCCGTTCCTCTTCCCATCTCTCTCCCCTTCTGTCTCTCTCTCTCCTTCTCTCCCTCCCTCTCCCTGGTGGTACTGTGGATTGACCCGGGCGACCTCATGTATGTACTGGATGAGTACTCTACCAGTAAATTGTATCCCCTGTCCTTAGTTTATCATTTTGGCACAGGACCTGTGATTCAGTTCCTTAGACTGGTCTTGAACTCATTCATTTGCTGTCAGGTGTTTTGTTTTTCAGTGCTGCTGCCTCAGGGCCCTCTAGTTCCCTCCAGGGGCTAGGGTTACTAACCTGCAGCACACAGAGCTCACGTGGGGGCCAGTCTCGTTCATTTTTATGGTCCGATTCAGCCCACACGAGTGACTTCAGCAGATACGTGTGCTGTGGCTTGAAGCTCTTCCTCCTCGGTGGGTAAGTTTGCTTCCTCACAAGCCTGGTGACTCAGGTTTAGAGTCTCGCCATCTTGTAAAAGAGGGTAAGATGGCCCATGGCAACCCCCCCCACATCATACATATACACATACACCCCCCCAAGTGTGCACACATCTCCCCACTACACACACACACACACACACACACACACACGCAAGCAGTAATAAGAAATACACATTTAAATCACACAATGCTTTTTAGGATCCGGGCTTCTGCCTTGTGTTCACATCCTGCTCTCTGTTCACGGAACACATGTGATGCATGTGCTGGCCAGGCTGGTGGCCCCGGCCTAGATCAGGAGTTTCCAGGTCATCTTCCAGTGTTCCAGCTTGGGCTGGGTGATGCCCCGTCTCAGGAAGGATCCCTGGGAAAATAAAACATGGTATAGCCCTGAAGTGGAATATTATTAGGTTATATAAAAAGAATGTTCTAGCCAGGTATGGTGAGCGTTGTGGTCGCTGAGGCAGGAGGATGAGGAGAACGCAGGTGGCATGGCACCTGCTGGTGGTGTGTTATTTAGTTTAAATTAGATTCAATCTAATTTCTCTGTTGCCCCGGCCACACTCAAGCTTGCGTGACTGGATCGACCCCACAGAACTTTGTGGTGGCTGCCTAGGTACAAGCAACCTGAAGCCAGCGAGTGGGTGGGGTCACCCAGAGCCTGAGGGTGCCAGGAAATAGGGGAACAGACCGGAAAGGAGCCATCTGAGTGACAGGAGAGACATAGGACAGGCAGGACCCGGGGAGGATGTCAGAGCTATGGTGGAGATGCTCCAGCATTGGTGGGCTTGTCCTGGGGACTCAGGCCGGCCTTGGTGGAAGGTGTGCCCCATCTGCATTCTCTCTGCCGTGAGGATGCAGCACTTTCAGACATGTTGGGGACCACCTGTGTCACCCCCAGGAAATCCTCATAAAGCATCCTCGTCCTCCTGTCCTGAGGGACTCTCTGCTCCTGCCCTCTTCCTTAGCCTGGGGTTCTCAGGGATCACACCTACCATGTAACTTGCCACAACTTTTCCTCCATTGTTTTCGTTGTCTTTGTTTGGAGACAGGATTTTGTGTGGCCCAGGCTGGTTGCATGTATTATAGTCCTATCTTGTGGTTTAAGGGCTAATTGTTCTTCTATTGCTCACTTGGCTGTTGGCATGATTCTTTGGAGTAATTACTGTTTGGATCCTGCTCCATTTCCCATTGAGTTGCTTCTTTGTTGTTGAGTAGCCGTTGCTCTTTACATGTTGTGGATACTCTTGTTGAGTTGCTGTTGCTCTTTACGCATTGTGACTACGAGATTGATGGTTTCTGCTGGTCGGTTTTTCACCCTCTTCTTGGTGCCCTTTACGCACATGTGTTTTCCAGTTTTGACAGTCTTCTTTTTTGTTACTTGTGTTTTCCATGTGTGTTTTTGGAAACATAGGGACCCTTTGACTTGAGGATTGGCCTTTGGCTCCAGAAATCCTCCTGCCTTAGGGTGCCTGAGTGCTGACACACCATACCCAGGAGACTAAACTCTTGTGCATGTTCATTCCAGTAAAATTTATCCTACCAGGCTGGGCAAATTGGGGGTGGAGCTCGCGAGCTCCTGGCAGTAGGCCCTGCCTGTCTGTCTGTCCAGCTGTCCATTCTGCACTCCAAACACCCAAGTCCTGGATTTGTGTTAAGCAGGCTGTGCTGTGGGTGTGGAAAGGGGCCGACTCTAGGGCTTGGGCTGTGTATCCGAGGGTATCGTGGTTGTATGTAGGACAGGGAGGGTCTGTGAGACTGGGCCCCAATGCCAGCAGGAGTAGCGGAAGTGTGGGTGGGATTTATTTAATGCCACTGGGGTACGAAAATGAGCCCCAGAGACGGGGCATGGAAAAGAAAAGTCTCAGTGCGACCTTAGGATGTTTGTGAGCCAGGTAGAGACGGAGCAGGAGTGCGGCCCAAGGAATTAAGCACAGGGAGGGAGGGAAGGGGTCTAGGAACCAGCCTTGCCCTCCGAGATGCTGTGTGCTATTCCCCAGGCACCTGCCCTCTCTGGCCCTCCTGGCAAATAAAATAAAGTAAGTGTGTGGCACATAAACCATGTCCAGGACTCCAGGTTTCTCCAGTTAAGGTGAGAAGGGGGTAAAATGCAGAATTCAGACTACGATGAGCCTTACGGCTTTTCCCTCTCCCTGCCGTTTCTCAGGGTGTGCATTTGGATTCGAGGAAAGATGTTTGGGGAGCAGGAGAGATGGCTCAGTGGTTAAGAGCACTGACTGCTCTTCCAGAGGTCCTGAGTTCAATTCCCAGCAGCCACATGGTGGCTCACAACCATCTGTAATGGGATCTGATGCCCTTAATGGTGTATCTGAAGACAATGACTGTGTACTCATATAAATAAGAATAAATAATTTTTTTAAAAAAGGAAAGATGTTCAAACGAGAGCCAATAGGACCATCCTGGGCAAGGATGGGCTGGCCAACTGGAGGCCCTGGGAGCCAGACGCATCAGCCAGGCACACCTGCCCCCTAGTGGCTGGACCATGTCACACAGGCTCTGAGCAGGGCCTTGTTAAAATTGTTCCTTCCCCAGATGGAACAAAGGATCTTCTTGAGGCCACCCAGCCGTGGAGCTGGGTCACATGTCACCTATGCATGATAGTGGGGAACCAGCAGACGAGAGGCTCCCACTGAAACTCTGCTCTGTGTTCTCTATCCCAGCTGCCTCTGCAGAATCTGGAGCGGAGGGATGGCCGACAGGATGGCCAGCAGCCTCTTGGGCAGGTGTCCCCCGTTGCCTCCGTCCCCCGGCGAAGCCACAGCTTTTGCAAGGACAAGAGGAATAGTCTCCTCGTGGTGAGTGACTCCTGCTGGCGTCGTCTGCATAGGGTGATTCTATGGTTACGTGGGGAGGGTTCAGGCTGATGGGCTCCTGGAGTGGGACAGGCAGTCTAAGTGGCCCGCTGGGGATTGGGTTCCAGACCGCTCTCTGTACTGTGCGTGCTGTGCTGGGGTAATCTCTGCTGTTGAGTTTCTGGCACTAGGTAGGTAACCTCAGCAGCTGGCTGATGGGGTCTGATGGCGCCTTGGGGGGCTCACACCAGTTTGTCTTTTCTGCAGCCTAGTGATTTTTGAGAGTTTATGTCCACGTCCTTCGATTTTCACAGCGGAAAAGCCAGGCAGTGACTCTCGTGTCCTTAGCGCTGGTTAGAGGGATGGGAGACAACCAAGAGAAAACGCTCCCGTTGGGGGACACTAGGCTATCGAAAGCCAGCTCCCCACTTGGGGGGCCCACAGGACACCGTGTTTCTTGGGAAGCCTGTGTCCACAAGAGACCAGGCCCAGGTTCCTGTGGGATTTTGTTGGTTTCTGTTCTGTCTGTGAACAGGCTGGGTTCTCTCCTGCTGGGAGGTCCCTTGCGGGCGAGGCCCAGGTGGTGGCTGCTGACCAGGGTGGTGGGAGTTCTGACTCATGTGCCATTCAGTGTCTGCGGTCTGGGAAAAGAGAGTTCACTTCTCTGAGTCTTGATTTTTCTCATCTGTAAAATAGGGATGTTTGCTCTTACCGTAGGGACAGGGCCTGGGGGTGTTGAGGTTTTGTCTTTTACGGTCTGGTGTAATGTCAAGTGCGGGCCCCCAAGACCTAGAGTCTGCACGCAGCCCCTGGGACCCGCCCCCTGAGTTAATTCTGATTGGTGAATAAAGATGCCAACAACCAATAGCTGGGCAGAAGATCGGTGGACTTGTGTGCGCGCTGTGAAGGCAAAGGTTGTGGAGGGAAAAGGTTTGAAAGCGGTTTACAGCTCCCGGTTGCAGGAGGTTTCTCTGGCTGAGGCTTCCTCTCAGTGCCTTTGAGGACCCTTTGTCCCAGGAGGCCTGGCTTGCCTTGGCTTCTCTGTCTGGCTCCGAGTCCCCCCAGCCTTGCCTGAGGTCTGTGTCCTCCTCTGGGAGACAACTCAGCCCTTCAGGACATGGGCTTTCTTTAGTCTCATGCCTGCAGTGTTAGGAAGCAGCCACAAGGAGGCAGCGGTGCCCAGCCCTTGCCTGGCTCCTCCCACAGCCTGTGATGGACACTGAGAGTATAAATGGGGAAACTGAGGCCCACAGAGAGGCTTCAACTTGGTTAGGGTAGCCTTCGGGCATGACTGTGTGCTCAACTGAGGCAGAGAAGTCTGGTGAATGTCGTCCGTTAGTCTAGTGAATGTTGTCTGTTTGTCAGTGAATGTTGTCTGTTTGTCTGGTGAACGTCGCCCATTAGTCTATCTTGTGAATGTTGTCTGTCTGGTGAGTGTTGTCCATTGGTCTGTCTGGTGAATGTTGGCTGTTTGTCTGATGAGTGTCAGCTGTTTGTCTGTCCTTAGCCTCATGCTGTCGTTCACTCACCTGGGTTCACTTATCTCCGATCTTTTGGGATTGTATTTTTATTTCACATAGCCCAGGCCGGCCTGAAACACTCTGGATATGCAAGGATGACCTTGCACACTATTTCTCCTGTCTGCCTCCGAGGGTCACCATGCCCCGTTTTTGGGTCCTAGGGCCGGGTAGATGCCAGACCAGAACTCTGACTGCTGAACTACATTCTGGCCTCCAGTTTCTGTTTTGAACCTGGCTCTGTATTTATCCACCCTAACTTGAGTGCCACCCACCATTCAAACAAACACATCCCATCCTGCTAAAGAGAAAATTAAGGTTCAGAGGGGCTTGGCCACCTGCCTTAGGACACACAGCATTAAGGCTAGCTAGAACATGAGCCTGCATGTGTGGTCTGGGACTTGGGCCCTTCCCAGGAATGTGCTGGGGGGCTGTGTGTTTTTGTCTGTCCATCCATCCATCCATCCGACCGTCTGTCTGTGTGCAGCCCTGTCAGGACAGGAGACACCTGAGTCCTGGGACTCCACTGGGGCTTAGCTAGGGTTGGCCTTGGCTGTTCTGTGTCACTCTAAGCCAGCCTGGGACCCACGGGGCTGATCGATTAGTACATCTGCAGGCTCTGCCCACACTGTGGGTGCCACCGGCTCCCAGATGCACTGTGAGCTCCCCTGAGGGAAAGGAAGACAGCTGCAGTCTCAAGAGTTTAGCTGAGGCCTGGGAGGACGGGGAATGACCTTTCATGGTCCTGACGTGTATCCACCCTCAGGGGTGGCCACCCTTCTGCTCAGGGTTTATGATCTCCAAGGGGTTATAGAGAAGGATGACTCAGTGTGGACCCTGACCTTGGGCATGGTTTACTCAGCAGCCCCTCCTATAACAGTAAAGCCACAAGGCAGCCGTTCTGGGGTTCCCCACAGTGCCATGGACTTCTGGAAAGGGGTGGGGGTCAGGGAGAGGGACTTGGGAGGGTGGGGAGAGGGATGTGGGAAGGGGATGTAAGGAGAGGGATGTGGGGGCCTGTTTCTTCTTAGGTCAGCAAGGGCTTCTTTGAGGAAGTGACTCAGGGTGGAGCATGTAGAAGAATCAGGAGAGGGTGTCAGGGGCAAAGGTCTTGGTTTGATTTTGATGGTGGTGATGACAGTTTTGAGTGAGTTCTTATTGGAGCTGAAGTGGAGAGGGAGATTCTCGAGTTAGGAGGATGAGGGTTGTGTCTTAGTCAGGGTTTCTATTCCTGCATAAAACACCATGATCAAGAAGCAAGTTGGGGAGGAAAGGGTTTATTCAGCTCACACTTCCACATCACTGTCCGTCACCAAAGGGAGTCAGAACAGGAACTCACACAGGGCAGGAACCTGGGGGCAGGAGCTGAAGCAGAGGCCATGGAGGGGTGCTGCTTACTGGCTTGCTCCTCATGGCTTGCTGAGCCTGCTTTCTTATAGAACCGAGGACCACCATCCCAGGGATGGCCCCACCCACAATGGGCCCTCCCACCCTTGATCACTAGTTCAGAAAATGCCTTACAGCTGGGTCTCATGGAGGCATTTCCTCAAGGGAGACTCCTTTCTCTGTGATAACTCCAGCTTGTGTCAAGTTGACACACAAAACCAGCCAGTGCAGGTCAGATCAGGGTTTTCTACAGAACTTATTAAATGAGTCTCGCCTATATGTATATGAGATCCCATATATGGGATTTATTAGAATGGCTTGCAAGCTACAGTTCAGCTTGCCAACAATGGCTGTCCACCACTTGGGAAGTCCAGGGATCTAGTAGCTGTTCAGTCCACGAGGCTAGATGTCGCAGCTGGTCTCCGAGGCCAGCCTGGTCTACAGAGTGAGTTTCAGGATGGCCAGAGCTACATAGAGAAACCCTGTCTCAGAAAACCAAAGGGGAAAAAAGTGGGTCTTCTTTTGTTTCTAGTCACTTGGGTTTTAGCTAATTCCATATGTACTCAAGTTGGCAACCAAGACTAGCCTTCATGACGGTCTTGATAGGTGTGTGTGTGTGTGTGTGTGTGTGTGTGTGTGTGTGTGTGTTTGTTTGTGTGTTTGTGTGCATGCACAGACTCCTGAGCACACACATGGGAGAGCCAGATGTCAGCCTTGAGTGTTGCTGGTGATACTTGCTCAAGCTGTGCCCTGGCCCTTTTCTAAGGAATTTTCTTTATCCTAAGGTGCCAGGAGATTAGATCTCAGCTTAGAGATTCTGAACCTGAGGTTCAGAGAAGGGAGGTGGCCGGCAGGAGGACACACACTGCACAGCAATGCAGCCGGGGTGAGCCCTGAAGGGACCCAGGGACTGAGTCCAGCCGCTATCACCTGCCCTCAGGAGTCCAGGCACACCTGCTCTGCTTGGCAAGCTGCCCTGCTGAGGCCTTGAACACTCTGGTGCACCACCCTGATGGACAGGGGCAGGGTTATGGGCATGACGACCTCTCCTGGGAGGAGGTCCAGGCTTGTGGGCGCCTTTAACAGGTGATGTCACATGACCCGTCGTGGGCTGTGTGCCTAATCAGAACGCATGGAGCTGACGGGAGTGTGAGGGAGGGAGGGAGGGATTGTGGAGAAGATGGTCACCGATTGCTGCCTCACTAGGAGCTTCCACACTAGATTACAGGTGAGAGGTGTCGGGAGAGTGCTGAAGCACCAGATAGGACAGCGGTTAGCGGTGCTTATTGCTCTTGCAAAGAATTAGAGTTTGGGTCTCAGCACCCAAGTCAGGTGGCTCACAATTGCACGCAACTCGAGCTCAAGAAGCTTTGGCGCCCTCTGCTGGCCTCTTCAGGCACTGACGCATGCGCAATAAGCCCCTCTAAACGCTGAGCCATCTCTCCAGCGCCTCCCTCACATTGCTGACCCACGAGGCCCAGTATCCCTCACTGATTAGGGTTTAGCTCCTCATGTCCAACCTGGAGCCGACTCACTGTCTTCCCCCTGACAAACGACTGCTTACGGCACCCAGTCCTGGCCTGGCTACCCCTCAGGTGTGCCGTGCGGCTGTGAGCCCACTCATTGCTAACAAGTCTCGGGAGCGTTTCCAGGAGTGAACCCCATCTCCATGATACCCCAAGGGTAGCACCATGTCTGTGAGGTCTGCATGCATGCTGTGGTGGCCACAGGAGGGTTTGTCCCCGGCCGTCTGTTGTGTGTTCTGCTCTGCTGGTAACGTGCGTTTGGGGCTGTTTTAGTTCAGGGCAGTTCTGATTTTGCCGCATTCCACTCCCTGCCTCTTGGTGGGCGGTGGTTGTTGTACCCCTGAGCTGTAGCATTCCTGGGAATTAGAGATGTATGTGTGCAGGGTGTGGCTACAGTGGTTGTGTCTGGGAGCCCCCCTTCTCCCTGCAGTGTTTGGGTATTCCCCATCCTTTGACAGTATTTGGCAGGATTAGGACTTTGGTGGGTGCGGTTGACTCTCAGGCCTCTCTTAATGTCCAAACACCTCCAAGTACAGTTTGACAGTGTTTTGTGATGAGCTCAAGTGGAATACTTGGAAATGCTCTGGAAGATTCCATTCCCAGCTCCTGGGACTAAGGACTTTGTATTAATATATACTGGGCTATGGGAGATGGTGCTATAATCCATTAGTGATGTCTGCATAGGTCTGGAAGGCAGAGAACTGAATGTTCAGTTTACTACCCCTGGTCCAGGAGCATGTTTTGTGATACATACACACATACACACACATACACACGCACACATGCACGTTCAATGCACATATGAACACACATGCCCCCAAAAGAACTTGGAGAACTTTGCTTAACGGTTCTCCAAATCTCGGAAATATTTCATGAGCCCTTGCCTGGGTTTTATGTTTTATGGTCTTTCGTCCTCCACATTTCTGCCTGTTTTGTCTCCCTCTTTTGTGGGTCCAGGCACCTCCTCCTACCTGAGCCTTGCAGTCAGTCCATCAGGGTCTTAGGAACTGTCCCACCTCCTGATGCCCATGTCCTGTCCCAGATGGGACATCACCAAGTGTGTAGCAGGATGGTTCTCACAGGCTGCTGGGAACCCACACAGGGATCCTCACACCTACACAGCAAACTCTACCCACTGAGCATCTAGCCTTGGCTTTTCAGTTTGAGACAAGGCCTTACATCCCAGGAGATGATCTTGCACTCACTTGGTAACTGTCCATCCTCCTGCCTCAATCTCTTGAGTAGCTGAGATGACAGGCCTGAGTCACCATACCTGGCTAGGACTTTTAAAAATAACTGTATAGTTCATTTCTATAAACTACAACTGCTTTTTGGGTTTTTTTTTTTTTTTTTTTAGGGGTATTTTTTGTTTTTTTCTCTGTGTAGCCCTGGTTGGCCTTGAACTCACAGAGATCCGCCTGCCTCCAGCTGGGGTTCAAGCCGGGTGGTGGTCCAGACTAAAGTTTTTTTTTTTTTTTTTTTTGGTTTTTTTTCGGAGCTGGGGACCGAACCCAGGGCCTTGCGCTTCCTAGGCAAGTACTCTACCACTGAGCTAAATCCCCAACCCCCAGACTAAAGTTTGAATGCTCAGAGCTGTAAAACATTACTACAATGCAGTTTAGAAACCCACATCCACCAGCTGCCATGCCCTCACCCCTTCCTCCCACAGGTCTGCTCTCTGGGCACACCCACCTTCATCCCAGAGCCCACAGAGATGTAGTTGCCTCACAGAGACTTTCGGGTCTGTCTCTTCCCCACTTAAAATGCTTCAGGTTTCATGCATACAAATGTCATGAACAAGTACCGTGTTCCCTTTTCACCGCTGAGTAATATTCTGTTATACAAACAGTCCCACTTGTTCACGCATTTGTAGACCGATGATGGGTGGTTTCCATGTCGCTGTTCTCGTCAGCGTCCCCACCATTTTAATCAGCCCGTTTGTATTAATAATGACTTTTTTGTTGCCGTGAGCAAAATACCCGGCAGCGACAACTGTAGAAAGATTTATTTTGGTTCATACCTTCTGAGAGGAAAGGCTTGGTGGTGAGAGCGACTCCATTCACGGCAGTGAGGGCCGCTGGCCTGGGCTCTTTACCTCACAGCCTCAGACAAGAAATAGGAACTATATTGGAGGTAGAGGTGGGACCAACGGTCCCACAGCCTTGTAGAGCAGTGTCACCATCAGGGGTCCAAGTATTCAAACTCACAATCACCTGGGAGACATTTTTCAAAGCAAACGAAGGTTCATGGTTTTAATCTCCCCACAAATGAGGGGACCTGGATCGGGGGAGACACACACAGGCTGCTCCCAAGCTCGCAGGCTGCCCTTGGTGGCTTCTGTGGCTTGGCAGTTGGGGAGCTGATGGCTCGTGACAGGCAAGATGAAGGGACCAGCGAGGGTGGGGGCTGTGGAGGAAGGTCAACTGACTGGGCTCAGGAGACTGAGCCGTCATAGATCCCTACACGGAGCCCCTAGGTGCGTGGGGATGTTGGGTGTGGTGGGTAGGGTTAGATCACTGTTGCCCAGCTGGGATCCCTAACGCTAGGCCTTCCTTGAGATGTCGTCATTACCTTGGGGTTCCCTAATCTAGCTTTGCAAACTCCCCAATCCCCCCATCCCTCTGGACTGTGTGTCAGAAGCTGCCAGGGGTCGGGGGTTGGGGGGACAAACCCAGCCAGGGAAGGAATTCAGTGCCACGCAGGGTTAGGGGACTTGATGCCTTCATGCCATGGTGCTGAGACCTCACCAGGGTTTAGGCGAACTGAGGCTTGGGGAAACGGAGGCATGGGGAAGTGAGGTGATTTGGACAACGCGGAGACTAGGGGCATGTACGCACTTCAGCTGGGGCTCAGAGCCATTGGAAGGGCTCTGTACCCTGCAGGATCAAGTCTCAGGAGGGTGGGGTGCTTTCTGACTGAGTTTTCTTTCCTCCACCCCCAGCCTTCTTATGAGATTAACCTTAACCAGAAATGACCACTAGAGGGCAGGGTGGAGGTGCTCTAGCACCAAGGCAGTAGATTTTTGAGTGTGTGTGTGTGTGTGTGTGTGTGTGTGTGTGTGTGTGCAATCGCACTAAGACGTCAGTTCTTTTTTCCATGTGGGTTCCCCCTGCCCCCCACCAAGCTTTGCATCCAAGTGTCTTTACCCACTGAGCCATCTCTCAGGCCCAAAGGTTTCTAAAGCCCCCACCTACTTTGTTCTCAGCCTCTGAGACCAGCCTTTTTCACGACCCTGTCCACTCTCTGTCCATGGAGCTCGCTAACCGTGGCACACACGCCATCCTGCCGTGATCCCCCTTGACCCTGGGATGGTTTCTGCTGTTTGCACCCAGCGTCGGGGCCGCACTGGGTCAAGACCCTGCTGTATGACCATCTGCACCACATGCTGGCCACATTTATGTTCACAACGTTGCCTCTCTACGGGAAAGGGGAAGAAGTCTTGTTTTTATTTCTGAAAGGAGTGTGTTGCTGGGTGAGAAGGGGGCTCGGGCCAGCCCAGTGAGGGCCTCCTTGGTTTGGGAACACTACGGCTGACTCGACACGTTTTGAAGATAGCACACCTTTGACTTGAAGTGTCTGACATCTTAGCCGCCCCCTACCCCCCAGTACAGGTCCCTGCACACAGTAGGGGACAGCATCCAGTAGGACTGCAGGGGAAGTGGTGAGTGGGTTCACATGCAAATGCCTGGGCTGCAGGAAATGGGAGTCGTGAAGACGACTCAGCCCCCAGGCAGCACCCGTTCCCTGTCCTGCACAGGAATGTGGTTCGTGGGTCAGGCTGGCCACATGGTTTGCATGTCTGCTGCTGCCGACGCTGAAATGTAGGTCACAGATGCAAGCCTTTGACCGACCTAAGACAGCACAGGAGAGTCCAACCCTTCCGTCCGTCCAACCTACCCCCTGCAGACACATCTAGCTCACTGTGGCTCACCAGAGATTTTGAACACAAGGTGTTAGACCATTGGGACACCCTGACTATCACGGGGCTCCTGAATCTAGCTTTGTATATCGGGAGCTAGCAGGAAGCCAGGCCCAGCCAGGATAGGAAGTCAGTGACATGCAGGGTCACTGATAAAAAGGCACAGAGGTAACCCGTGCTGACATTCGAGGACCCTTAGAGGCATCCAGTTTGCTTTAGAGGGAGGGGTCACGTCTGAGCACAGCTTCAGGGCCTACCATGGCCAGGAAGAGGGGAGGTCATACAGAGGCCAGAGCGAGTCAGCCTACAAGAGGGATGCCCTATAGCTTCATGAGACTGGGTCTGCCCGGAGTCTGGACTGCAGGACAAGGTGGCTAGGCCCTGGCTGGACCTCAGGCATGAGTAGAGCCGGCCAGGTGGGAAGCACCAGGTGAAGGGGAGGAGGTTAGCCAGGTCCCCGAGGGTCACCACACACATGTGGCTCAAATAACACAGGTCTCCTGGAGGCCAGAGCCGGAAGTCTCAGTGTCAACATCATGACCTCCCTCCAAACAGTGCTTGGGAGAGTCCACTCTGTCACCCGCCAGCCCCTCAAGGGTACTGGCTTTTCTTGGCTTATAGTCAGGTCTGCCTGGCTTGCCCATGAATGTACAGCCTCCCTGGGGCTTGGGCCATCACAGCAAGGCATTAGAGGAGAAGGGATTGATATTTATTTCTGGTGGCAAAAAGCACAAGGTCGGACTCTCGCTTCAGCCCTTCCATAGCCTGAGAATCAGGTCCCTCGTGGCTTGACCTTCCAAGGGTGCCATCAGGGGTAAGTTCCACTGTGAAGCTGGCCCCCCTGGTCCAGAACAATCCCATGTCAGGTTCCCCATGCCGTCTGCATGGACTGGCTTCATCTGTCAGTTTCAGATTGTAGGCGGGAGCACAGTTTTGGGGGATAGGGCCCTGGGGTGGGGTGTTCACACGAGATTCCTCCCAGGGAAGATAGGAAACCACTGAGCGTGTGTGAGGCGCATGCGTGGGTGGTCTAGCCCAGCTATGCTGGTGGAGGCGCCCCCGGGTCTCTGAGCAGAGTCCCGGCTGGCCAGGGTGGTGGGATGATGCAGGGGTGGGGTCATCTTCTGAGAACTCTATCCTGGGACCCTGGCGCATCTGCCGTCTTCGTGGGTTCTGTCTGCACTGTGTGGGCTTGCCAGGTCTGAGTTTGGAAGATTTTTATCTTGTCTCCACCCTCATCCCCATGGTCACCGAGGCTCCGCCCCCACCACCGAGGCTCCGCCCCCATGCCACCTGCTGTCCTGTGAGCTGAGCTCCCCAGCTAGGTTCTGTTCACAGTGTCCCTGGCTCCCTGCTGGGCCATCTGTCTTGTGTGGCTTTGGGGCTCATCTCTTTCCTGTCCACGTGCCTCTCTCTCATCCATATCCCGTGTCTCTGTCTGTCTGTTCCCCTTGCTCCTGCTCACCAGTGGCCTCACCTCCCATCTCTCTCTTCCTTTCTCCCTGCAGCCCGCTCTGCCTGGCAGCTTAGAGTAGCCTATAGCAGCAGGATCTGTCTGTCCACCCAGCCTCTGGGCAGTCAATCCTTCAGTCAGCCATGAGCCTGGTCCTTTTCACCCTGTTAGCAGAGTAGTGTGGCCAGCCTTCTGTCAGTCAGTCAGTTTGTCTGAGAGCAGGGCACGGCCTTCACCTGCTCAGTCGGTTGGCAGGGCTCAGCCTTGGACTCCTGTCAGTAACTGAGTATGGCCCTGCCTTCCTCTGATCTGTCAGACAGCTGTCAGTCAGAGAGGGCATGAGCTCCAACTTCCGGTTGGTCAGTTTGTGAGCAGGACCAGCCTTCCAACTGTTGTCAGTCCAGCTCAGTGAATGAACAGGGGTGCCACTTCCACTGTGTTAATCAACCAGTGAGCCCCAGGCCCAGCCGTTGTCCTGTCAGTCAGGGGTTGGGGTCCAGCCTCCACTGTTCTGTCAGTCAGTTGGGGGTGGGCCCAACCTTAGAGATGGGGGCCCAGCCTTCACTGTTCTGTTATTCAGAGGGTGGGGCCTGACCTCCACTTTTCTGTTATTCAGGGGACAGGGCCTGACCTTCACTGATCCTGTCAGTCAGGGGGCAGGACCTGACCTCCACTGTTCTGTCAGTCATTTGGGGGGCGGGGCCTGGTGGAGCTATAATGCCTGTTCCTGAGGTGGCCCGGCCCAGTCCAGCACTGGACTAACCACAGGCCAAGTGCTGAGTAGCTAAGACCCAGGCCTGCTGGGTGAGGGGTCCGAGAACTCTTGAACCTCTGTCCTGCCGCTGAGGGACTTTGAAGATCGTTGCCCTGCAGTGTCCCTAGCAGTTAAACCCAGCTGCCATGTTCAAGAGGTTTCCCCTTAGCTGCTGTGCCTCTCTGGGCTGGGCGGGTGGTTAAAGCATGCATCACCAAGGAGCCAGTGTGTCCTTGCTGGCTGGACCCAGCCTCTGCTTCTGCTGCGTCCTGAATGCATCTCCTTATATCACTTTCCTCTTTCAGAACCAGAAGGACCTGGGCCTGCCTGAAAGCTGGGCCGTCCTTGTTTGCGCTCCTGCCGGGGCCCAGTCTCTGGAAGGTGGCCTTGAGTTAGGGATCCTTGGTTGAATCCTGGCTCCCACTGAACAGGTGTTAACTTTGAACCACACTCACTCTGAGCCTTGGCTTCCCTTTCTGTAAAATGGGGGTAACTGAGCCAAGGCTGCTTGTGGGAGGAACACACAGGCCTGAGGCTGGCCCTGTGAGCCTGTGCCTTTCCTTCCCTCCCTGTGAGGTCTTGGGGAGGAGCCTTGCTGGTGCACATGTCCTTATCCCTCTCCCGGATAATACACACATTTGTAGGTACGGGCAAATTCTTATACACACACACACACACACACACACACACACCCCACTCATCAGTGTCTTGTGTTCATATCCCGATACACACATCCCTGTGCCCACCCACACTCACACAGAATCCTTGCTCTTTAAACTACAACCCCATACAGTCCCCTGCACACCCCAAACCCGCCCCCTGCACATACCCCAACCCCCACCCTCTGCATACACCCTAACCCTCCCCCCCCCCGTGCACCCCAACCGCGCCCCCTGTACGCCCTACCCCGGCCCTCTGCGTGCCCCACCCCTACCCCTGCGCACCCCAACCCCGCCCCCTGCGTACTCCAACCCCGCCCCCCTGCACAGTCCCCCCAACCCCAGCCCCATGCACACACACTTCCCCTGCACATCCCCCTCATCCCCCCGCATATCCCCAACCCTGCTCACAAGTCTTTCTGGACCACATGGGCGTTGTGGGGGGAGAAGCAGCCTGCCCCCCCCCGCCCTGACTCCGCCCTG
This sequence comes from Rattus rattus, assembly GCF_011064425.1. Lineage (NCBI taxonomy): Eukaryota > Metazoa > Chordata > Mammalia > Rodentia > Muridae > Rattus > Rattus rattus. The sequence continues at coordinate 40,811,800 of NC_046169.1, forward strand.
CCCTGGCTCCGCCCCACCCTCCTGGTTCCACCCTCCTGCCCCGCCCCCCAGGATGCTGGCACCAGCCAGGGGAACTGGGCTGCAGTTTCACCCCAGAGGTGGCCGTGGCCGCTCACAGGTCCATCAGGCCGCCTGGCTGTGAGCCCTGGCTTCTGAAAGATTGATGCCACCCTGAACTTGACTCTGGGGGCGGTGAGAGTTGTGGGGAGGGAGGAGCCACCCCTCCAGGGACAAAGTAGAAGCGCAGGCACACACACGAGCAGGGAAGGCGGCCCCACAGCCTACTCCGACATGGACTATTACTACTGCCCCAGCCTGCTGAAACTACTTCGGTACCTGTGGGTGAGTGTGACCGGCCGCAGGGTCTGCAGCTTGTGCGATGGATGGAGGAGGGAGGTGGGCAGCTTGGGTGGGAGCGCAGGCTAGGAGGGACAGCCTGCAGCCCTACTGAGCTAGGACTGTAGCCAGCACTGTGGGTTCCCATTGCCTTCGGAGAACGCGCTTTCTGGGGCTCGCGGGCTCCTTCCTGCTAGTTTTGATAGCTTTGTGTTCCTTCCCCGCCAAACTTGGCAAAAGTGAACCTGGGACCCACCCTCCACCCTCCCTACTCCCCGCACTCTCACATGGTATCCAGCAGAGGAAGGCATCCCCCGCAGAACACCCTGGAAACCCCAGTTGTGGTGCCTGCCTGGAAGGCTCTGTGGGCACCGAGTGTTTTCAAACCTCCTTTTGACTGAGACAGATCTGTGTGTCCTGGGCATGCCTTCTCTCTAACTCACTCCTTCCTCCCTGGTAGGACTAAGGGGACCCAGTAACAGTGGCTTATGTGACACTTTCCAGGGCTCTGAGGATGGAAGAAATTACCAGGGCATCACCACAGCGTTTAGGTTTTCTAGAACTTTGGCTACTGAATGCCCAGAAAGGAAAGTTTGGAAAATGTTATTTTTTTCACTTCTGAATATTTGTAGATACTTCAGATGCTTGCCACACAGAATTTCCTGAGCTAAAATGTACCTTTAGGAAAATTGTCCTCCTTGGTCTCTTTTAGCATTGCCCACCAAAGCCCTCAGGTAATGGCTGGACAATGGGAGTTTTACAGTCCCTGATGCCCTCGGATCACTGGGAAACACTTTCCAGTTATTTATTGATTTATTCTTATTTTTTTATTACAAATGTAAGCTGTAGACTAGACACAGTGCACTTGGAAAGCTCCATTGAACCCAAGGAGAGAGGACTGCCCGTCGGCTCCTGTGTTTCTCGTTTTTTGTTCGTTTGTTTTTAAGACAGTTTCGTTCTGTAGCCCAGGTTGGCCTGGAACTCTCAGGTATCTCCCTGCCTCAGCCTCCTAAACAGTAGAGGTTTGTGCCACATGCCCTGCTTACTTATATCCTGAAGTCTGCAGCCCATAGGGTCCCAGTGCGCTCAGCCTGTGTCTTGGTGTCAGCACACGGTTGTGGCCTGAGAGACAATGCCCATTCCCCGGGCACCCGGGCAAATAGCTATGGTCATGTGTTCACACCCAGCTGTGACCATGTGTTCACACCCAGCTGTGACCATGTGTTCACACCCAGCTGTGGCCATGTGTTGGGCCATGTGTTCTCACACAGAGGTGGTCATGTGTTCACACCCAGCAGTGGTCATGTGTTCATATCCAAGCAGTGGTCATGTGTTCACACCCAGCGGCCATGTGTTCACACCCAGCAGTGGTCATGTGTTCACATCCAAGCAGTGGTCATGTGTTCACATCCAGCAGTGGCAATTTTGAGGTCACAAGCATAAGCAAGATGCATAGGGCCGTGGCTTTGGGGACTTTAGCCTTGGGGAGCTTTGGACGTAGTTATATGTTGGTGTGCAGGGTGGAGCATGATGCTGTAGCAGACCTGGTCTTCTGGGATGTGTGGGGTCCAGCAGAGTCCAACGAGATAGCTGAGCCCTGGGTCTTTAAAGCAGTTGGGGGAGGGTGTGCTGGGTAGAAGGAACAGTGTGTGGTAAGGTGGGTAGGCAGGCAGGCAGGCAGGCAGGCAGGCAGGGAGGCAGGGAGGTTCGAGAGTGCACAGCAGGTTCTACAGCAGGTGTACACAGAGCTCACCTGTCTGAGGTGGGTGGGCAACCTCCTCCTTCATCAGGCTGACCAATGGACCCATGGAGCGGGAGGGGGGACAAGGCAGTGTAGGTCTTCTGTAGATGCGGCATGGTGGAACTCTACTGACCTACTTCCCATGGGTGACAGGGCCCTCGCTGCTGCCTCCTGGCCACGAAAATCACCCACAGTATCTCCGTTCCACCAAGTCACCACACTCGGGCCAGCACAGGTGTCTGAGACCACGGCTTAGGATCAGTCCTCCGTCTACAGGGCACGTACCCGTGTTCTCCTTGGGAAGCCTGGGAGTGTGGGAGACCCACAGGCTGCAGATTCCTCATCCGTAGAGCGGGCTGTACCACCTCTCACACTTCCCTGTCGCAGTTCCTCCAGGGCCACTCAGAGACTGCTAGGGCTTCCTTTTCTGAGGGATCCGCTGTCGGGTTTGGAGCAACTATCTATGGAGGCTGCAGAGGGTAGCCAAGGAGGGTGGTGCGCCTTCTGCCTCTCCCCAGACGTTCCATGCCATTGTCATCCTGTTTGGATGGATGGCCGTCTTCCCATCTCTGCACTCATTCCCTGGGCCACCACCAGCCCCTCCATGCCTCTGCATTTGAGGTTTTTTCAGATCGCACCTATTACCGAGATCACGCCATGGGTGGCTCTTACCTAATTCAGTGTCTTCCATGTTCATCCACGATGCTGTGAGTGGCAAAGGGTGTGTACCATTCCATCCAGTGTGTGTGTGTGTGTGTGTGTGTGTGTGTGTGTGTGTGTGTGTGCGTGCGCGTGTGTGCGTGTGTGTACATGTGTGTGGTGCAGCCTGGTGACCTATATGCCCCCTTAGATGCCGTGACCCAGTGAAGAGTGAGGAGGTGTGTGTGGACTCCTGTGGAGTGTGGGGGTCATTTCCTCGTGTGCACGCCTAGAGAGAGGATTGCCGCTCAGCACGGTGTTGTGCCAGAGCGTGTCTGTGCTCACAGAGGGAACACTGAGGTGCTGCTGCCTTCCCTCAGAGAGCTGGAACACTGCTGCAGGAATGGCTGGGAGATGCAGAGCACTGGCTGCTCCCTCGGAAGGGCCACGTGGAGGCTCACGACCATCTGTAACTCCAGTTCCAGAGGACCCCTCACGGTCGTCTGGCTTCCATCTGCACTGCATACGTGGCGTGCATGTGCGCGTGCACGCAGACACACACACACACAGAGACACACACATGCACACACACACAGATACACACACGCACACGTACACACACAGACACACAGACACACACATGCACACACACGCACACACAGATACACACGCACACGCACACACACACAGATACACACACACAGACACACACACAGACACACACATGCACACACACACACACACTCAGAGACACACACAAGTCAGTGGTCCCAGGGCTGGGAAAGGGCTCAGCTGACTGGTCAGGTGCCCAGGCAGCCCTGGGTTCCCTCCCCTGCACTGCACAAGCCAGGTGTGGCCCTGGTGACACCCCTGAACTCAATATTCAGAGTGGGACAGGACAGTTAGGAGTTCAAAGTCATCCTCCGGTACATAGCAGGTTAGAGGCCAGCCGGAGCCACGCAACACAACCCTCTCTATCTCTCTCCCTCCATCCCCCTCCAACACGAGCTCACTGCTTTGAGACTCCAGACTGGGTTCTGAACTCTGAGGGCTGTCTCGCCCTCCTGGGGATGCTTGAGTCTGTCTGGAGATATTTTTGGTTGTCTTAACTGGGGGTGGGGTGGGGACTGGTACTTCTGGTATGTGGTGGATAAGAGGCCATGGGTGCTGTTCCATGTTGTACAAGATGAGGCAGCCTCCCTCAACACTCGCAGCACTATTGGGACCAGTCATGACCAACACATCAAGGGAGGTGCTGAGGGGAGGACTCAACAAAGATGGGGAGGACTCAAGCTGGGGAGGACTCAAGCTGGGGAGGACTCAGCAAAGCTGGGAGGACTCATCAGCAAAGCTGGGAGGACTCAAGCTGGGGAGGAATCAACCTGGGGTGGACTCAAGCTGGGGAGGACTCAGCGAAGCTGGGGAGGACTCAGCGAAGCTGGGGAGGACTCAGCGAAGCTGGGGAGGACTCAGGGAAGCTGGGGAGGACTCAGCGAAGCTAGGGAGGACTCAGCGAAGCTAGGGAGGACTCATCAGCAAAGCTGGGGAGGACTCAGTGAAGATGGGGAGGACTCAGAGAAGATGGGGAGGACTCAGCGAAAATGAGGAGGATTCATCAATGAAGATGGGGAGGACTCATGAACAGGAGGAGTGCTCCACTCAAAGGCTCTGTCTCCCCATGGTGTCTCTAACAGGATCCTATCTCGGATCCCAATCTACACTTTACTGTCTTACATGGGATCCACAACCAGGCCTCACAACCGCCCACTGACCAAGTCCCGGTTGCTTGTGTGCTCACTGACATGGGTGGTGGGGAGTCGGGCAGCTAGCTACTCGTGTCTTTAAAATGCTTGTATTTGGCCTGGGGGCGTGTCCTGTCATCCTGCCTCTGGAGGCAGAGGCAAGAGGATCAAAAGTTCAAGGCCTGCTGAGGCCACAGAGTGAATTCAGGCCTCCGTAACTCAGTCTCTTATCTCAAAACTAAAAATGTCGAGAAGAGGGTTTGGGGTTTAGCTCCAGGGAAGAGCTCTTGTTCGGTACCAGTGAGGCCCATGGTCCAGCAGACAACATCTCAGTAAGCACAGGCTCTAATGGCCGAGCTCTCTCCTGTCATCGGCCTTGATTAATTACCCAGTCCCTCCTGCTTGAGCAATAGTTTGCTCTCCACTTGCTCTCTGGTGTTCGCTGTGCCCTTTAACCTCAGCACTGTCTCAGATCTTTCTCAAGATTTCTCAGTCTTCCTCAGGCCCGGGCCGCCTGACTAAGGGTGGCCATGGCAGATCTCTGCAAAGGGGCCGTTTGTTGGGCTGTGGGGTGGGCGGCCGTCTCTGTCTGTGGGTAGCTTCCTGCCTACAGCCTGGTCTTGCAAGCAGCCCTGGAGGTGAGGCCCTCCCCACCCCCACCTCCTGGGTCCGCCCCGCATCAGCTGGGAAGTGGGAGGGGATTGAGTTTCTGTCACTGTGGTGTCATTAGTAACCGGAGCTGGCCACTTCCCCTTCTGGGGCTCTTGAGAGTCACTTAATCTTGCCGATGAGATAAGCCAGGTAGGCAGACCCTCCTAGGGTCCCAGGGTCTGCCACTAGACATCTGACCGGAAGCTGTAGCCCTTGCAAAGTCCCCTGGTGTGAACCTCACGGGGGTCGTGTGGGCAGCTCCTCTCCATCCTCACCCCAGCCAATGATGTGAGCAGATCTCAGCACTTCCTGCATTTTGCAGCAGGGAAAGGGGTACTAAAGCTTGTGAGGGTTGGTGTCTGTTCAAGGCCCCCACTGGGATGCATCAGAATCAGTGTGTAAAGCCAGGTACTCCTTGTCTATCCGGGTCTGAATGGGGAGACCGAGGCTGCCAGGGTTGAAGTGACTTGGCAAGCTCTGGCAAAACCCACATGGAGTATGTGAGCTTTCAGGACAGTGGCACTAGGGACCCCCAGGGTGTTGGAAGGAAGACGCTCTGGCCTGCAGTGTGGCTCTGACCCTTGAGCTCTGGCTTGCAGTGTAGCGCTCGCTTGCTGGCAGGGTGACTATAGGAAAGTCACATAACTAATCTGAATTTGTTTCCCTGTCTGTGGCTTGGGCTAGCAATTGTAGGGCTGGTTAGGGGTTGGGCGTTAGGGAACAGCCGTGTTCAGATGTAGTTTGGAAGGGATGGAATCCCCTCCCCCACAACCTCCCACCCCGCACTATTCCTGACCTCTCCAGTTTGTGCTGAGCCCCCGGGATGGTTCTCAGTGACTCCCTTGGCTCGGTCAGGAAGGCGGGAGCTCAAGACAGGGGGAACGCAACACATGGCAGGGAAACCGAGGGTAGCCCATGCCGCTGGGCTGTGCCTGGCCTGGGTGTCACTGTCTGGGGAATGCCGGGGACAGGCTGCTCAGTTCCCACTGTGGTGGCCGAGTTTGGTCTGTCCACATTCCACTCCACTAGCAGATTGTTCTTTTGATGGAAAATGTCTAAATGTGGCTGGCTTGGCTCTCGGCCTCCTGGCATTCTTGCCGAGTGTTTGCTTAGCTGCGCCCCTCTGCAGCCTCTGGCCTCTCCTTGGTGACGTTGGTAATAACAGCCATGAAGAAGCGTGCAAGACTGTCCTCCCCCCACCCAGGTCTCCACATGTAGTTTTCATCAATGCTCACAACAGCCATAAATGTGGATATTATCATTATTTAATACACGGAGGAACCGAGATTCAGTAACTCCTTAGTATTCAACAGCCAGACAGAGGCTGAGCTGGATTTGAACCAGGGAGGCATTAAAAAAAAAAGTTCAGTTTGGTGACTGTGCAGTTCCACCGTGCTGGAAGGGCCACTTGGGGAAGGACACCTCCATCATGGCCACCCTGCAGTGTGGGTGGGCACTGTCCAAGACCCCGAGGCTCTCTCGACCATGAGCTTGAGCTGCAGATTGCCAAGGGCTGCCTGGTGCTTGCTGGCGACCCTGGAACACGTTGCTGCTTCTACCGTAGCTCTGGTTGAGGTTCTGGGTCTCACTTCTTAGCTCCCTGCTAAGGCCCTGGTTTGGCCTTGCTCACTTAGTTCTGTGGCTGAAGTGGAAGAACTGGCTATTTCCAGCTGTGGCCCTGCACTGAGGTTTAAGCCCACAGGACATGAGTCACTGGGGTTTCAGACCGGCTAGAGCTCTGGGAGCCTGTTAGGGGCTTTTTAGTCTGGGTCTCGGGCTTCTGGTCCTGGCTGGTTCACTTCCTAGTGTACCACGGCCCACTGCTTCATCTCTCGAGCCTCAGTGTTCTTATCTGTGGATGGGAGAGTACATCAGCTTCCTCTTGGACATCCTGAGGGTCTGGTAAGGTGCTACAAACAAGGCCCTACACCCAGTAGGTCCTAGATAAATGTTAGCAGTCACAGCAGGTGATGGGTAAGTGTTAGCAGTCACAGTGGGTGCTGAGTAAATGTAGCAGCCACAGTGGGTGCTGGGTAAGTGTTAGTCACAGTAGGTGCTGGGTAGGAGTTAGTCACAGTAGGTGCTGGGTAAATGTAGCAGTCACAATGGGTGCTAGGTAAGTATTAGCAGTCACAATAGGTGCTGGGTAAGTGTTAGCAGTCACAATAGGTGCTGGGTGTTAGCAGTCACAGTAGGTGCTGGGTAAGTGTTAGTAGTCACAGTGGGTGCTGGGTAGGAGTTAGTCACAGTGGGTGCTGGGTAATGTAGCAGTCACAGTAGGTGCTGGGTAAGTGTTAGCAGTCACAGTGGGTGCTGGGTAGGAGTTAGTCACATTAGGTGCTGGGTAAGAGTCAGCAGTCACAGTGGGTGCTGGGTAAATGTAGCAGTCACAGTAAGTGCTGGGTAAATGTTGCAGTCACAGTAGGTGCTGGGTAAGTGTTAGCAGTCATGGTTGTATGAGATGCTTAAGGCACTGTTGCTGCCACTCAGTGCTGGAGGCCACCCTGTGCTCTGTGTGTGAGCTCCCTCAGCGGGCAGGAAGGTCCACCTCAGCCAGTGGGGAGTTGGGCTAACACAGAAGGTGGGGTGTGCTGTGGAAAGGAAGGTGGAAGGCGGGATCCTCAGCCGGGGGGGGGTGAGTGAGCTGGGCCAGGGTACTTCCTGAGGAGTTAGGAAGCAGCAGCAGGTGAGGCTGGGAGGAGATGAAGGCCCCATTTAAAAGCAAAGACTGAGGTTAACACAGAGCTGGTAAGGGGAGGGACTCGTGCTGGGTATGAAGTCACTTTGAGGGCATTGCCCAGGACCTTGAGGTCACTGGAGCCTCAGGGAGAGCACTCAGTACTGGACTGTTCAGTTTGGGCCTTAAAAGGAAATCTGACCACCATGCAAGGAGGTGGGGGGTGCTGGGGAGACTCAGGCCGAACCAAGACTGAGTCAGGGAGGGACCACGAGGGGCCCTGGACATTCAGCACCCTCAAAGTAAAAGCACTGCGCCCTGCTCTGAGGGTCTCGCCCCTCGAGTCTTTCCCACGGTGTCCAATCCTAGGATGAGGCACCCAGAGTCCTTTAATCAGGACAGATCTGCCAGCGGCCTTAGCCCGGATTCAGCTACCTAGATTGGTCCCCTCTTTCCCTCTTCGTGACAGTCTCATGTCCGTGTTGCTGGGACGATTTGCATGTTGGATTCACACCCGCCCAGTGGTCTGGCCTTCAGCTGCACCCGCCCCTCCCCCAGTCCATGCACCAGACTTGGCCTGCTGTGTACCGACCATAGCGTGACCCCCTCTTCAACCTGTTGTGCATGTCCTCTGCGTTCATCACACAGAGTCAGAAAGGTAGAAATAGACTTTGGCTTGCGGGCGGCCCCTGAGCCTGGAAGGTCATTTCTTGGACCCCAGAGGGACTCCATGGTTTACCACAACGTTGGAAGCTTTTCATTAATGTGCCTTGGGAGCTGTATTCTCAGGCAAAGTCTCCAGGCCATGGCCCCTGCTGTCTCACGGGGCTTCAGACATTCCAGGCTTCGAGGTGTTCCAAAGGACAAGTTAGTGGCCATCCAAGGTGGTTACATAGCCAGGGTACTTCTGGGAACCTGGAGGGGAGATATGGTTGCTGTGTGACCCTGAGCAATTGCTTGCCTTTCCTGGGCCTGAAGGGATTGAATCAGATTCTCCTTAAACTCATGCACTCTCTCCGAGTTCCAGGGCTCCAGTGAAGGGGGGTGATCTTTTGGCACAGTAACCTGGATTCAAGTTCAGGTCTCCTTTCTGCCTTGCAGTCCCAAAAGGCTGGGTATTTCAGCCTTTGAATCATCTGCAGGGAAGAGCTGGCACTTAGTAGGTGCTCAGTTAGTGGGGGCTGCTGCTACTGTCTCTTTACCTTGGCTATTAAACCCACTTGGCTAAAGTTGCTGCAGGCTGATCCTCTGGAGAAACAATTCCCAGGTCGGTCAGTAGAGGGCGCCCTGATCCTGACAAACTGACGGGGCCTTTCACGGGATAGGGTTAGCTTTCAGTGAGCTCCCATGAGGGAGGGGGACAGGACAGTTCCTGGGAGGAGTATGGAGAGTATCTCTGTGTCTGTCACTGTGATTGGCATTCGGAGTCTACACTTTAAATGTCAGATTTGGCCATCTCAGGAGCAGATGGGCAGGGTCAAACATTTGCTTAGAGTTCTTAACGTGCTTAAGAGAGAAGATGAAAAGGAAGGCTCTCCATCCGGGATGCAGCTGGAGGATGGGATAGCTTTGTGGCAGCAATGTGGTAGGATTGTGGCGAGAACAGCCACCTGTGCGTTTTTAAATGTCTGGTAGAGAAATTTGAACTCTCCACAAGATAAGTCTCAGGTGGTAACACCCGTTACCTTGAGTGGGTTGCTGGGCACTAGGCATTCACACTGACGTGTCACACGGGATTCCGTAAATACATATGGCATGCTGCTATAAAAATAAGAGCTAGGTGGTGGCAGCACACACCTTTCATTCCAGCCCTCTGGAGGCAGAGACAGGGGATCTCTAGGAGTTCTGGGAGTTCAAGGCTAGCTTGGTCTATATAGTGAGTTCAGGGATAGCCAGGACTGCGTGGAGAAATCATATGTCAAAAAAAAAAAATACGCAGAGTAAATAAGGGTGTGTGAATGGCTAAAGATGCTCGCTGCCAAACCTGAATTCCATCCCAGTAACTCATAAGCGGGGAGGAGAGACCAGTCCCGCAAGTTGGCCTCTTGGCTCCACGTACTCACTGATAGATACATGTAGCGAAGGAATTTTAAACAGAAACAAAAGAAACATGTAGCAAAGGAATTTTAAACAGAAACAAAAGAAACGCCCTGCAGGTCAAGAGAACCTGTTTTCCGTGGAAATCCTGGGTGGGTGAGGTAGCTGCCCTGTGTGCCTGGAGTTGCTGTTCTGCAGCCCATGGCTTTGTGAGCTCAGTGTGACTGCCACTGTAGCCGTCCTTGAATGCTCTGACAGATGTTGCCTTCTAGAAGCAATCTTCATTCTCTCTTCCTGGAAGAGTTGCTGGAACATAACCTCCGCGGGAATCCCAGGCCTGGAGAAGCCTTGCTCTGGGGGCTGAAGTGAATATGTTGGGTGGAGGATTTTGTCCTTGATGCCGGAGTTCTGTTTCCCTCAGCTCACCTAGACATCCCTCACTGGATACAGAGCCTTGTGTGATCACAGCACTTGGGAGGCAGAGGCAGCCGCATCAGTGAGAGCGAAGGCTGCCTGAACTCCATGAGCATTCACCCCCAGCCTCAAAGATACTGCTTGGATTGGATGGGCTACCCTACTGGCCTCCTTTAGCTTACCTAGTGGTTTTAAGGCTCTTCTAAAATTTAGTCACATTCTGAGTTCTATGACTAGGGTGTCAGCCTAGGGGCTTCGTTTTGTCCTTCGAGCAGTCCTGGAGAGACTGGTGTCATCTTCCCAGAGAGGTTAAGCCACCTCTGGAGGATCACTCAGCAGTCAGCAGTGGAAAGAGATCTGACCCCGGACGCCCAGCCTTGGAGCCAGCACCCTGTTGACTTGATCTTAGCTCTGAAGGTGTGCCTCGGTCACGGGAGTGCTAAGCAAAGCTGACTGGATTCCTCAGCTTTTCCTCAAAGCTTTCTCTCTGCCCTGCTCTCAACTTGTCGAAGGCATAGATTGGGAGGGGAAGAGGACCAGCCCTCAGCGCTGCCCTGGCTTGCAGGGCCCCAGAGGCTGGGGTGTCTGGCTGTCTTCCCAGAGGGGCCTGCTGGGGCCACCCTCCCTGCCCTGATACCTGCCCAGGCTTGCGTGAGCAGCGGGGCCCAGTGAAAGCGGCCTTTGTCCTCTAGGACAGGTGACCTAAGAGTCCTCGAACAGAGCGGGTGCTGTGCGTCTGAAGCCTAGGTCATCCTGTGACCCACAGGGCAGACCGGGCAGCCTCAGAGGTCAGGGCCTCTGGAGAGGGTGGGGAGGCCGATGTGTCCTCGGTGCACAAAGTATGGGAGCTTGGCCCTCTGTCTTCTGCTTTCTTGGATCCTCCTAGGGTCTGCAGAACACAGGCCCGTGGGGGTGCCGGATATCTCGTCCTGACAAGCCACTCCAAGGCGCATCCCTGTAACTAGCCATTGCCACACTTGTCGGTTCTGGGGGCAGGAAGTATAGCAGGACACGGTGGACGCAGTTGTCCCTGGCTGGGGATGGGTCCACTGGGTTGCCCCAGTGACTCAGAACCAAGTCTTCTAGAAACTTTGTCACTGGGTCACCTGGGCCTTTGTGCACACGGGGCCAGGGGTGTGAGAGCCAGCGCAGTGACCTCATTGTATTCTTATGTGGGCGCAGTTGCAGACGGCCTGGGGCATCCCTTCTGCTCTCTGTGGATTCCTGTGGCCACAGACCCACTTCCTCAGCCATGTGGGCAGTAGGTATGAAGCCTGCCATTCCTCTGTCCTGTACTTGGGCCGGGACGGTGTGGGTGCTGAGGTACCAGCCTGTCTGCTGTCGGCTGCCGTGTGCCTCCACACCGTTGGAAACGTGGGCGGTTCTTCCCGTCTTTCCCTGAGCTTGGCTGTCCCTGAGTTCTTGTGGATTCGCTCAGCTTGGTCTCTAGATATGATCCTGGGTACCAAGTGACCTATTCATGGTCCCCTGCCAGAGCGGGGTGTGTGTGAGACCTGCTTCACAGCCACCCGCGTCTCGTGGAGCTTTTGAATAGCTGAGAGGTTCTTGCTATACCGACAGAGGGACCAGGTGAGCACCCAGCCGTGCCTGGTGGAGCAGAGCACACATCCTGTGAGATCCATCCACTGACTTCTCAGGGCCTGGCACATAGTAGGTGCCCAGTGTATGTGTATGCTTTGGTGGAGAGAACTTGTCATGGGGGAAGGAAGGTCACACCAGGCCTTTTCTCCTATGCACAGAGTAGGCTGGTTGTGCTTAGCGCATGGAAGGATGCAGCTCAGATGGTGACTGTACCCCAGACCCGTGCCATCACACAGTGGGCATCCAGGAGCCCGCCCGTGACTCGGACTGAATGATCAAGTACCAGCTGCCCCACGGCTCTGTTCACCATACTCGGGGAAGGGCTGAGTATACATAAGGTGCTCAGTAGCTGCTTACAGACCTGAAGGAAAGAATGAATGACTGAAGAGAATGATTAGGACCCCTCGTTCATTTCCTCTACTTCTCAGTACACGGTCCTGCACACAGTAGGTGCTTGTTAATTCCAAACAATGACAGAGTGAGATTTTTTTTAAGGGTAGGATGAGTGAGTCTTATTGATTTGTTGACAGCGAATGAGCTGGGCTTGGTACACAGTGGTGCTCTATACATGCACACTGAACCATTTGAATAGCTGGGGTGAGTACATTTCTGAAGCTGGCTGTGGCTTGTTTTGTGTTGTTTCCTCCAGTTCTCACACAGGGGTCACGCACACAGCAGATGCATAGCTCACACTGACGGGCATGTCCGGGCCCCTCAGGAGTCTCCGTCCCTGCAGAATGGATGGAGAAGAAAAGCGGGCGGGGTGGGCCCTGCTTCTACCTTTCCTGTTGTTCAGGGCCACACAGGTGGACAGGAAACCGCACGGGCTGCTGGGAGCTGCTGCCCAGGCTGGCCTTGAATGACGGTGGCACCCTGCCAAGCTTGCTGCTGAGGAACAGTACCCCCGGGACCCCTCTTCCCAGCCGGGCTAGTTCTTCCAAATTTAGAGCAGGCCGTGCCAGCCTGCAGCAGCCATCGAGCCACTGTGTCTCACTGCCGAGGCCATTGACCCCGAAGCCTGACCCAGGCTTCCTCAGAGCCCGGCTCCTCGCCTGCAGAACAAACTCACTGCCTTGAAGTCGAGTTTTCCCTCCATAAAAGGGCACGAAGAGCTGCTTTCTCTGCGGAGTGGGGAACTTGTTCCCCAACCTTGTGAGGGACCACACCCTAGGGCAGCCATCTTGCCATTCATATTGGAGGCCCGCTTTCCCCCAGTGCAGTGTAAGGGGCAGGGTGCAGGCTGGGACTCCAGGTGCAGGGTGTAAGGGGGGACTCAGGTGGGGGTGCTGGCCCCGTGTGAGGAAGCCATTTTTGGAAAGTTAGGCAGTGTTCTTCCACCACCCGAGAACTGGGGAAAAGAGCTCGTAAGCCACGGAGCCAAGCCTCAGTACTCAGAGACCAGGCTACCCAGCGCAACGTCTGACCAGATGCTATGGTGCAGACTGGCTTCGGGTTACTGATCCAATGCTGATGTCTTGAGCGTGACAGTGGTGGTGGTCACTGTGCTCAGCGTCTGGTCACTTGGTGAGAAGCTCTAACATGAGGAAGGTGGCCTGGCCCGCGGTGAACATCTGTCATCGCACCGAGAAGTCGGCCGCAGGAGCAGCACGGGCTTGAAGTTGACCTGGGCCACATAGTGAGACCTTGTCTGAGAGAAAAATGGCTGCTGTGGAGACGGCTGTAAAAGTGGGGTGCAGCAGTGGCTGTCTAACCCAGCACAGGCCCAGGGAGAGGTGTACCCTGAGGCATGGTGGTTGTCCATCCAGCCAATCAGTGAGCTCCAGGGTTCAGTGAGAGACCTTGACTCAGAAGATAAAGAGAGCATAGAAGGAAGATATCTGATTGTCAACTCCAACCTTCACATGATTGTGTGCACAGACACACGCACACACACACATGTAACAGATACACGAACACAGACACACAGATTCTTAGACACTCATACACACTTTCTTTCACACATACTCACATATACATACATACACACAGAGTCAGACTCACAGACACTATAGACACACTCACATGCACACACATATACACACACTCACATATGTACTCACATACACTTACACATGCACAGACAGACAGAGATTCTCACACACACACATACACACACAAACATATATACAGATACACATAGAGTCAGATTCACAGACACTAGACACATAGGCACACACACACACACACACACACTCACATCTATACTCACACATACACTTATCCAATGCACAGACACAGATTCTCTCACACAAACACATATACAGATACACATAGAGTCAGACTCACAGGCACACATGGACTCACATACAGACACCACACACACACACAAACACACACACACACACTCATACAGCACACACACATGCACATACTCTCACATGCACACATATACACTCATACATACACAGACACACACAGACAGATGGGCATGGCCATCTAGCTGTCACCATTTCCCACACCATTTTTGGAGGGCCTCATGGGTACTGAGCTCCAAGCTGGGATCCCTGGGTGCCTCCTCACCCCCACCCGGAGCGCTGACAGCTACCTGCTCATGTACTTGTTCGATGAGTACCTGCTGGTCTCGGTCCCTCCTCATGGGAAGTCCTGGCTTCATGACTATACCTGGGATAAGATGCCGTAGCCAGAAGCAGCTTCAGGGAGAAAGGATTTGTCATAGCATACACTCTCATGGTCGGCCATCATCGAAGGACATCTAGGCAAGAATTGGAGCAACTGTCACTTACATGGTCACCAGCAGGGAGAGGGACTCATCCTGGCTAATGTATGGTACAGCACCCACTTCCATAGTTTTCTCATCGGCTGGACCTGGGCTGTATAGAGAGGGCTTAAGGGCACAGAGGCTGGGCAAGGCTCTCTCTAACCTCTGAGCCATTTCCTCTTGGGACCTTGGCTCTTGGGGGGCAGAGGTGGGGGCTGCAGGAATCCTGGACAGCAATGATTTTTTTTTCCGGAGCTGAGGACTGAACCCAGGGCCTTGCCCTTGCTAGGCAAGAGCTCTACCACTGAGCTAAATCCCCAACCCAGCAATGATCTTTTAGCTCACAGTGAGCAGTGTCCCGGCTTTCCTGCATGCCCTTGCTGGTGGTCCTGAGCCTTTCTGTCAAAGCCTCCATCCAGACAGGTGCTTTCTTCGTGGTGAGGACGCCTCGTGCAGTCCCGTGTCCAGGCGGGGGTTTTTCTGTATGCCTGTTGCCAGGAAAGGGCCTGGATATTGCCTTCCAAAGTTTCTACATCTAAAGTCAGAGGGAGATAAAATTGTACTTGAAGATTTCAGTTGCCATGGCTACAGGGGTACAGCGAGCCTTGTTCACACACACACACACACACACACACACACACACACTCACACACTCGTTAGACCTTCAGCCGACATGTCTTGGTGCCAGGATGTGGCATTTAGATACCTTTCCCAATGAGGGGTTTCAGGCATGCGAAGGTGCTGGGGTTGGAACAACTGAGGAAGGCTGAGGCCCAGTGGCCTGTGTGGCCAGCCAAGTGGTTTGGGAGGGAGGAGGCAGTGGGACTTTTGGGGACAAGGCAGAGCATCTGCGTGTGCTCTGGTTCGGGTCACATGAGGGGCATCAGTGGATACTGCATTGCATGGTAGGAATGCAGGGTATCCCACATGGTGGTCAAACACATGTGACCAGAAGCCTGAAAACTGGTGTCCAGTGCTTACATGGGTGGGAGGTGTGGAGTAGTGGCCAAGTTCACATCCCAGCGGGAGCAGGAGGGAGGTTGTGGGGAAGAGAAGCCAGTGAGAATGCCACACTTCTGCCCAGACGCAGACAGTGGCACCTCAGAGCCTGGGCCTGAGGAGGCAGGAAGTGGGCCTGGCCAGAGTTTGCAGCAGGAAGCAGAACTGAGGTCTCTTCCAGGTGGGTGAGCTTGTCTGATGGGGCTGGGAGGTGGGGAAGATGGGTCCTGCTGTGGAGGGGATGTAGTGCTGAAGTCTGAGAGGAAGGAGATGGGGCAGGTGGGCCCCTGCTGGGGCCAAGCTCATCTGAGGAGTGTGCTGCAGATTAATGGAAGGCAAACTTTCTAGCTTCAGAAGTAGATCGGGCCTGGGTCTGCGGTGCTGGTGGTAATGTTCACTGTGTGCTAGATGCGTGCCAGGTCCTCCCGGGCCTCACCAGAACCTGAGAATCCACAGCCGTTTATGTTCCAAGTCTCAGATTCACCAGACCAAAGTCCTCACCAGCCCTGGCCACTTTTTTGTCTGAGTCTGAAGGAGAAATGGCCTCATGACTCGTAGCCAACCGACGAGGAGGCTCACTGGCTTACCTGGTGAGGACGTGAATAGGGCCGCGTTGGCCAGATATGGCCTGCAAACCAAACATGAGTTTTACTTCTTTAAAAGGTTGCAAAAAAAGAAAAAAAGCTACATGTGACTTGCAAAGCCAAAAATAGTCACCATCTGGCACTTTCCAGAGATAATCTCAAGTCCCAAATCCGTGGATCAGCCTGGGTTCTTCCTATCCTAGTTATTTCTACAACAGAACGGCCCCAAAATAGCTGCCAGGGATCCAGCCATCACAGGAAGGCTTGGTGGCAATTTAAGGGCCAAGCCAGGCTGCTAAGGCGTCCCTTGCAAGGATTGGGAAGCCGGAGGGTTATGGTAGTTAACCCTTACAAGGTGTCTGCAAGAGAACTGTGCTTTAGCAATCTTGGGGGCCTGAGTGCCCCCTGGAGGGCAGTGGGGGACTTAGAGCTGGGTGTGGGGGTGGCAGTGGGAGGGGTCTTAGAGCTGGCTAGGGTTGGGGAAGTGGCATGGTGCTCAACAGATCAGTCAACCCCTCCTTCCCTCCCTTCAGGCTCCATTTATGAGGTCAGTCCACAAACACTGCTCACCTCCCAGCTGCTAATGCACCCCCAGAGAGGCAGAACAGGGCAGGGGAACCACTTCCTGGGGACAAAGCCAGGCACAGGCGCTCTGAGCAGGTGGTCTGGGCTCCAGTGTCCAGGGCCAGGGAATCTCAGACTCAGGAACAGGATGATTGCAGGCTTGCGGGGAACTGCAGTGGAGTAGGGGGTGTGCCTGGATCCCGGGAGTTGGGGGGATCTACAGCTCACTTTGCCCTGAGAGGCGTGAGTGTGACTATGTGAGAGTGTAAGTGTGGTTGCGTGTGAGACAGTGTGAGAGTAGTGTATATGTGTGTGTGTGTGTGTGAGTGTGAGAGTGTGGTTGTGTGTGTGTGTTGTAGTGTGTGAATGTGTGAGTGAGTGTATAAGTGTGAGAGTATGTGCGAGGGAGTGTGAATGTGTGAGAGAGTACTTGTGTGAGTGTGGTTGTGTGTATGTGTGAGTGTGAAAGTGTGTGAGAGTGAATGTGGGTGAGAGTAAATGTGTGGGTGAGAGTGTGACTGTGAGAGTGTGGTTGTGTGATGTAGTGTGTGAGTGAGTGTGTGAGTATATGAGAGTGTGAAAGTATGTGTGAGAGTGTGAGTGTGAGAGTAGTTGTGTGAAAGTATGGTTGTGTGTGTGGTAGTGTGAGTGTGAAAGTGTGTGAGAGAATGTGGGTGAGAGTGTGTGTGTGCTCTCTGGAAGAGCTTGTACTTTGGCTGCCAAGATTATGGGCTGAAATGTGCTAGGACATGACCCAGGGTGACTCCTGGAACTGTGTGTACGTGTGTGTGTGTGTATGTGTGCGTGCGCGCGCGTGTGTGCGTATGTATGTGTGTGTATGTGTGTGCATGTGTGTTTATGTGTGTGTATATGTGAGCATGTGTGTATGTGTGCGTGCGTGCCTGTGTGTGTGTGTGTGTGTATGTGTGTATGTGTGTTTATTTGTGTGTATATGTGAGCATGTGTGTATGTGTGCGTGCGTGCCTCTGTGTGTGTTTATGTGTGTGTATATGTGAGCATGTGTGTTTGTGTGTGTTCGTGTGTGTGCGTGCCTGTGTGTGTGTGTGTGTGTGTGTGTGTGTGTGTGTGTGTGTGTATTTATGTTGGGGGAGACAGTGAGAAGCCTGTTCTCCAGCAGCCAGGAGGAGGCACAGCCTTGCTACCACTTTGAGTCCTGAGGAGAGGGGTGGGGCCAGGGGAGCCATGATAAAATGCTGGGGTCCGGTGCAGGCACCACAGTGGTCATCATCACCCCCTTGTGAACTGAGCTGTTGCAACTCAGAGGGTGGGTGGAGCATGGGCTCACACTCAGACTGGCCACCAGATAAACATCCCCCAGCCTCCACTCCCTGCCTGGTTCCTCGTCTCTACAGTGCACACACGTGTTTTCCTCACACAACGGTCATTTTTATTGTCCTCACCGAACATAAGGAAACAGAGAGGGCAAGCCTCTTGCCCGAGGTCACACAGTAAAGACCCAGGGAGGCCAGTGGTGGCCACACTGACTCTCGGCTCTGAACATCTCTTGAGTCAGGGCCAGCTAGGTCTGCCCAGAACTGGTGACCAGATGCTAGGTTTGGAGGTGGCCCTGCCTGCAGTATGAGGGTCCTGCGGCTGCAGGCGCCCACCTCAATCCCGAGTGACTCCCTCTTGCTTCCTGGCTCCACAGAGCATGGTCTGTTTCACCCTGGGGCGGTACTGCGGTTTCTCATAACTTGGGTGAGCATAGTCTCCTTTCTGGAACCTCAGTCACGAGCGTCAGCCGCACGTCCCAGCAACGGAAAGGCTCACCAGATGTCAGCACCTCGCTCTGCTGGGCCGTGATTCTTCTTTCTCTAGAAGAATCGCAGCCTCAGGTGCCGAGTTACAGGCAGATCTGCCAAGAAGGCTAGTGATGTTGCTGGCCCAATCGGGGATGTTGCTGGTCCACACCCAGTGCAGGAAGCAGTCACCGCTCCAGGTGCCTGTGCTCTTAGCCAGCAGTTACCATGCGTAGCCAGCATCACCCCAGCTGCATCTGTCAAATTCCTCCTAACCCGTTGTCATCTTCACTGTGACCCTGAGATCCTGGGCATAGCTCAGCCAAGCACAACTGACTGACAGCTCAGAAATCAATATCTCTCAGGGTCCAGGCATCTCCCCCGGTCCTGCCCGTGACTCATTGATCCAAACCCCAGAAATCCGGTTGCAGGTGGGAAGAAAAATAATGTGCAGCTCGTTCTGGGCGCCAGGCAGGTAGGCTGTGTTTCCTGTCTGCTGGGCCCTGCCTTCCTGGCTCCTCAGTGAGAGGCCTCCGACTGTAGACCTGTCTTCCCACAGCATGGCCACACCCCGGCATTCCCCAGTGCAGGAAACGCCTCCCACTGGAGTCCGATGGTCCGCAAGCACTGCTGTTTCTAGAAAGTCCTCCTTTCTGGGTGATCCCCTCTCTCTCCCAAGCTAATTAACACTGTATCTCTGAAATGGCGGCTGGAGATGGTGGATACACAGACACAAGGAAGGGGCTGTGTGGTCAATGTGGTTATACATAACCTGGGTGGGCTTGAAAGGTGGAGGCCAAGATGTTACGGTTCCCCCTTATCAGAACTCCTTCCCTGTTGCCATGGGAACCGGCCTAGGGATGCTGGGAGTTCTGTGGGTTGGCCCAGGCCTCAGTCGTTCCTGTTTACATGGTAAGCGAGGGGGTGTCTGGTGAGGGTGCTGGGTAAGCCAGATGCAGCCCTACTATCCCTGAGGGGCTCAACAACTGGTGGGTAAACTGAGTCAGGGCCTGGCATATGCTTGGTCATTTGAGGGAGGCTTCTCGGAGGAGGGGGCCCTCTAGACTGCCCATCCTGATCTTAGGCTGGGAGTGAGAGGGATGAGTCGGTGCGGGGAAGTCACAACTCGACAAAGTCTGTGCCACAGACACCTGCTACAAGGAACCAGAGGCACCTGACAGATTTCCTGTGGGGCTCAGGGAATGCATGTGTGGCCTGCCTCTGAGGCGGTGTCTAGGGACTGGGGCGGGGGGGGGGAATTTGAACAAGACAATAGACTTAGAGTAGTGATCCTCTGTTTAGATACCCTCCCTCCTCCCAGAGGGCTGGGCATATGCTGGGCCAAACTGTCTGGGTTTGTTTAACCACCACCTCTTCCTCCTCTTCTTCTTCCTCTCCCTCCCCCCTCCTCCCCCTCCCCCTCCTCCTCCTCCTCCTCCTCCTTCTTCAAGTAATAAATTTTTTTTATGGAGAATTCCTAGCCTGGTAATTATCTCCCCCTTCTGGGAGACAGACAACACTGTTGGAAATCACTGTCCTAACCCCCCTGCTCAGCCCTTTTAAAGTGAGTGGGCTTCACCCCGATACCTGCCGGATTAGGTCTCATGTAGCCCAGGCTGGCCTCAAACTCCCTGTGTAGCCAAGGATGACTCTGAAGGCCTGATCCTTCCGAGTGCTGGGATCAAGACCCTCTCTCTGTTGTTTGTGTGATGCTGGCTTCCAGTTACTGACAAGGACCAGCAGGGTCCTTGTCACACCCTCGCTTGAGTGAACAGCTGTTGGGTATAAGTCAGCTGGTCTCAGCGGTCAGGCCTGGGGCCACAAAGCTCCATCAGAGGGAAGGAGACTGGGTTTTCTCAGCTCCGAGCACCTTCTCTGCGAGCCTGGGGATTCATCTTCAGGCTGTTGGCTGGAAGAGGGTGGGCAAAGAGACCATTAGCAGCTCCTGGAACCCTGAGAACTCAGAGTCACGCAGAGTGGTAACCAGTGGGGCTAAGCTGACCCTTCTTGGGGGTTCTGGTGTGATGTGTGACTTCTGTCTTCTATGCTGAGGTATGGGAGTGTCCGGGGGGAAGAGGTAGGGAAGTGTTGGAGCCAGAGGAACCTGAGATCAAATTCCAAGTCTCACTCAGCCACTCTGTGAGCCTGTCCTGGAGCTCTCGGCACCTCACTGCCCTGCAGGGTGGTGAGGGTGGCTGTGTTGGAACTCACCAGTCCACACGCGCAGTTGTTCCAGGGGTTGAATGAGGTGAGAGCTCATAGTCGGATCCCAGCTGTGAACACCTTTGAGTAACGGTTTTATTACAGCGCTCTTATCAACAGCGTAATAGTCCACTTCCTCAGCTTGGTCTTATGGCCCAGGAAGGAACGGAAAGAGACTGAGGGAAGAGACCTCCTGGGTAAAGTGGGAAACAGCCCAGGGCTGTCTGGCCAGAGGGAAGTGAGGAGGAGGGAGAAGGTGTGGCCTTCACTCTGGGAAGGGATATATGTAGTTTGTCAACCTCCCAGAGTCAAGACTAAACACGGCCACACTTCTGGCCGTTCCCATCTCGGGACTGGAAGCACTCCTATTCATCCACCCAAATCCCTCCCAGATAACCCATCTCCTCATTGCGTTGGGTTTGCCATCTCTGTTTCTGTCCCCCAGTTCTTGGGTCACAGGCACATGTCGGCTTTTCCTTTTTGGCTT
This sequence comes from Rattus rattus, assembly GCF_011064425.1. Classification (NCBI taxonomy): domain Eukaryota; kingdom Metazoa; phylum Chordata; class Mammalia; order Rodentia; family Muridae; genus Rattus; species Rattus rattus. Next base: position 40,832,954 of record NC_046169.1, read on the forward strand.
TCTCTTTTGCTAGATCGAGAAATCTTGAAGGTATATGCTCGATCCAGATCTGGGAAGGAGCAGTGGCCCCCACCCCAGGTTCCCGGGCTTGAGGTGGCCCGGCAAGGGGTGGAGAGCTTCTCTTTCAATTCTGTAGATTTAGAGAGGCTGAGCTGCACAGGGAGTGAGCACAGCTCTGTTCCGTGTCAACTCGGATGTATGTGGAATAACCATTTGTTGAATGAGTGAATGAGTGAATGAACGAATGAGTGACTGACAAGTTCTTCCCTTCGTGAGACCCGCAGGCTCTCTGCCCCATGTCACAATGTGGTCCGCATCCTCGGTTCCTTCCTGGTCCCTACAGGTCTCCAGTTTTGCAGATTCCTTATGTAAGGAAGATACAGTTTGCTTTCAGGATGCCTGCGGCGTCCCCAGAGTTTCCTGGAGAGAATAGCATTTGCAGAAACAGCCCTCTGGGGGGACGCCTGTGCTGCCCCAGATTCAGGAGTAACGCTTTTTATAGCCCAACTCCCAGAACACGTGGTGACACTGGAAGCCGGAGCTAGCAGCCAGCATCTGGCTCCCGGCTCTCTCCCGCTCTTGTCTCTCCAAAGCAGGCCGAAAGCTGAGATCCACAGCCTTTCCTGTGTTGCGCTGTTTGACACTGAAGGGTCATGTCTGTCCCTTCTCCCTGCTTTGCGCTCTCCATCTGTAAAATGTGGGTGGAGCTTCTGAGCAGATGAGGTGTGACCGAGACACAGTTGAGCGACAGGCTGTAGGGTGGTGTGTGATGTAATTTGGTGATGTAATGGCTTAACACTGTGAGGTCACATGGTATTGCACTACAGTGACATCATCGCCCTGTCTGTGACATCATACACGGTGTGGGACAGGGTGCTTGGTGTTTGGTCACAGCTAGTACTCGGGGGACAGCGATGACAGGAGCCAGGGGACAGAGTTCACTCGGGCTGGTGTCCGTGTGCAGAGTCGTCGGGGACTCCTGAGCTCAGGGCTAACGTGGAGGCCTGGCCATAGACTTGAGCAGTGACAGAGTTGGGGACACACAGGTGTCTGGCGAGCTCTGCCCCCAACTGGCCCCGGGCTAGTCTCCCTGTGGACAAGGGGACCTGGGTTGTGAGTTCTTCGCTGGCTGGTCACTGAGGTATATGGTCACCCTTTGTATAGCTCTAAGCCAGACTGTGTTCTAGGGATGGCAAGCCAGACCCATGGGTAAAAGACCAAGTGCGCCATTGTGATGTAGGGACAGGAAGGGGCCAACCAACCACGTCCATGACAAGGAAACACTTGGTGGTTTCATCTGCGAAAGAAATCAGAGAGGTTTAGTTACTTTCTCAGTGACTGGTTAAAGCCAGTTGCAGATTGTGACTTGATTTAGCCAGTCCAGTGCAGGGTAGGAGGCAGGGCACGGCCCGTGGGGCCATAACTTATTATCAGGAAGCAACAAAACTGTCCGTGGTCAAGATAAATAATGCTTTAAGTGAGTACTTTTTTTTTTTTTAAGTCAAAGCAAAATCCCATGAAGAATACAGGCTGATACTGGAAAGACCAGGTCCATGTAATGGAGTTCTCCTCTGCCCCTGGATCCAGATAACTCCGTACTCCCCAGCCTGTCCGCCCCTTTCTGCCGAGCACCCTGCTTCTTGTGTCCCACTTGGATATTTTGTGATGGACCTGTTTTTAAGCGTCAGCCCCTTGTGTGTTCTTCCTTCCGAGGTGGATTGTGACATTCTCCATGAACTCTGGGGTCAACAGTCACGCACCCACCTCCCTAATTCCGAGCACTTTCAAGTCATTTAAAATGATGTCCAGGACAGGGAAGGGCATAAAACGTGTGTGTCTAAGGCGTTTTCAAAGCAGATGGTACCTGTCCGTCCCCACGGGGCAGTGTTTCATCTGGGGTGTTCAGTGTCTCTAAGAAATATTATGGGTGCTGTGTCCCTCCTGAAGCCTTTCGGCAGGAGCTGCGATTACTTTAGATGTATCTCATGCCTATCGTGGCCCTCCCTTCTTCCCTCCAAAGGCTGGAATGGTCCCCATGTCTGTGTCTAGATAGCCTGCCACACCTGGGTCCTCCGGTTCTCGAAAGGTTCCTGGGGTAGCATTTCTGGGGCCAGAGGGGGTGGGCCTTGTCTGTCCTTTCCTGTCTTCTGTCTATCCCTGGTTACCTGGAAAGTCTATGAAGTGATCTGAGGCAGGGGTTTGCTGTGAATTCCTTGTGGAGGCCAGAAAATCCCCCCCCACTGTGATTGTGGTCGTAGCAGTCTTTGGAGGCCAGGGAAGGCGCAAGGCACAGGTGGAAAAGGGGACTGGCTCTCCCCTGACATAGCTCTTCTTGTGCAGGCAGGGGTGCAGGCAGGGGTGCAGGCAGGGATGCAGGCAGGGGTGCAGGCAGGGGTGCAGGCAGGGGTGCAGGCAGGGGTGCAGGCAGGGTGACATCTCACCTGCTGGGCACACAGTCAGAGGTCCACCTTCCTTTGTTAGCCAGTGTCTTCATCCCCACAGTTCTCTGCCGACCTGGCTTGCCTTGGGACCTTTGCACGTATTCTGACCAGGAGACTGAGGGCATCTTGGCTGAGTAACCTTTAGTGTCACAGCAACTCTAGTCAGGAAGCTGGCCTGTCCTCAGGGTCTGACTGGGGGCAGGTACCTGCCTCTGTCCAGTGGCCAGCCATGGTGCTGGCTTCTAGCTGGAACCCTAGTCTCTTCCCTGTGGGCTTCTCCACCTGAGCATCCAACATGGCTGGCTGCCACTTACATGGTCCAGAGCCACCTGGGAAAGGGATTCTCACTGTGTGGAGCTCAGAGACCAACCCTGATGCACTTTGGGAAGTGTACTGGGATTCCTGGGTGTCTCTGGGAGACAGCCCACCACACACAGCCTCAGCTTTCTGGGCCTCAGCCTCTCCTTTTACAAATGGGATTCTTTGAGCATGTCTCAGGCTCGGGTGGTGTCACTCAGCAGCTGTATTACAAACCTCTGACCCTCCATAGCACAGGGCCGTGAGCCTGGGCCAGAGGAGGCAACTGCTCTCACCTTTAACAGGAGATGCCAGGACTGCGGGGAGCTTGGAATGAGGAGGAGGAAGAGGAGCTGGTAGCCTGCACACTGTCTGTCACAGGGGCCTTCAAGATAAACTTACTTTGGCAAGTCTGGTGTCTGGAGAGCAAATATTTACTCAGGACAGAGGCGAGGGGGCGGCACGGAGATCATACCAGGCGGTTGGGCTGATGTGGCTTTCAACCTTGGATTTGGCTTGGCATTTTGAAAAGTCAATATTTTTGAGGCCTCACAGTGGCCAGAGGTGCAGGGTCAGACGTGCACACAACCACAGGGAGGGGGGCATTTCCAAGAGCACCATGATTGCGTTCTTGCTGTGTGACCTTGGACATGTGAATCCACCTCTCGGAGCTGGCGTTTGTTCACCTGCAGAAGGAACCACCGAGAACCGGGTATAGATCCCGGGGAGCTGGAAGCTCCAGAATCCCACTGCGCTGATGCCCCTCCCTGTCCAGCGCGCACCCTCTTCTCTTATCACGCCAGCCTCCGCAAGCTCCAGCCCTTAAGGGTTAAACACAGTGAGCTCATGTGATCCCTGTGCACATGAATCATCCTCACTGCTCCTTGTGCCCAGCCTAGGGAAGGGGCAGATGCTGTGCCCCCAGGTTGCCATGGTAACCCTGCTCCTACCAAAACTGCAGGCACCTCGGCCCCAGACTCACTCATGAGGGAAGCTCAGGGCAGGTCACCTGCATCTTCCATCCTCCAGGAGAGGCAGCAGGGACTGCTGAGTGGATAAGAGGGAGAAGGAGCTGGTTGGGGGAGGCTTAGCCTGGAGCTCGGCAGGGAGAGGAAGCTGAAGGGCGCTGCCGCTGCCGGGAGAGGGAGACAGACTGACAGCCAGCCACAGGTCCTCAGACTACACCTGAAGCCCCGGAGGCTGGAGCGGCAAGAGTCCCTCCACCTCCCAGGGGCAGCCGCACCTCCCACGCACATGCCCCCACACGCGCGCTGAGCACTCCAGTTCGCACTCACCCGCACGCCCGGCAGCCGCGTTTCTGCACAGTGCTGCCTAGGGTGGGTAAGCAGTCTGGCACATGAAGTCCCTGAGGGACAGCGAGCGAGTTGAGACTTAGGGGGAAAAAAAAACGGGCTGACGCCAGCTCCCTGGGCGGCTACCTCCTGAGGCCCCTCCTGCATTCCTGGGCTGCGCGCCCCTCGCCAAGACAGGGGGCTGATGTCATTCCGGGCTGCCGGGCCAGGGGACCCGGGCTGGGTGGCTGCCTCTCCGGAAGTGAGCGGGCTGCCTGCTGGCCGGCAGGTTCGGCTTTGGGTTTGGAGTCTCCAGCCTGAGGACTGGAGATCTGCCTGGATCAGGTGAGAAGAGCCCGGAGGGAGAGGGGGACGGCGGTGGGCGGTGGCTCCCAGGTGCGCATGGGAGTTCTCCCTGCATGGACGGAAGTGAGTTCGGGGTGCCAGCCCCCTCGCCCAGCTCCTCGCAACCACCTGCTTCTTGAGTTCATCAGGGTTGGCCCTGGGGACTAGAACTGGACGTCCTGGTTGGTTGACTCGAGGCTCCTGCTGGTGACCCCCTGCTGACCCGTCACCGTCCCTGTTTTGTGACCCGCGGATGCCTGTCGGGCGATGTTTACTTTACTTGGGCTGATGTGCTCAGCTGGGCTTTCCATCGGAGCCCAGAACTTCTTCTACCTAAGGACGGTCACCGACAGAAGGACCAGGACCCTGGCAGTGCTGGCCTCCTAACTGCCTCCGCCTGCCCCCTCCTCCAGGCTGGCCCCATGGATTACCTGGGTGACAAGCTTTCGGTGGCCCAGACACACATGACTCAGTGGGTTGGCACGGTGAGGCGGTCCTTCCAAGAGGCGCTGCACTTGGTGACGGCCACGGTGGGCACCGAGCGTAGCGGGGAGTCTGCCGGTCGCACCCCGTTCAAGCGCACCTCCTCCTTCAGACACCTGGCCTCTCGGAGCCGAGAGTCCTTCCGCCGCTTCTCCGCACGCAGCCAGCAGAGGTTCTCGTCCCTCAGGAAGAGACAGCCGGACTCCGAGGCCCCTGATCTTGTAAGCTTGGGGTTGTGTGTGGTTTAAAATAGAAGGGCTACCCTGGGAAAGGCCCCTTCCCTCGGACTCCTGGGACGGGGCTGACTCCCAGCGGCTAGGCTTTTCCTGTCAGTGAGGGTAGCCTTGGGATACCGAGGGGGAAGTAGGCTGGGCTGGCTGCTCTGCAGGTGCAGCACCCACTCCTTGAAGCTGGTGGGGATCGGACTCAGGGCTCCTTCTCAGTGAGCAGGGCTGCGCGGAGACACTGCCGCCCCCACAGCATGTCGGCAGCTCTATTTTTAGGGAAGCTTACTTGACACCTGCTCCATCTCCTCTTGCCCTCCCAGGATGACCAAGTGGTCTCGACGCCTGTGTGCTGAATTAAGGCAGTGTCTGCTTACCACTGTTCGAAAGTGAGGCACTGAGTGATTTCTGAGGGGAGGAGCCGTAGGGGACCGGGTGGCAGGTGGTTTGTCCCACTGGCCTGGGAGCTTGGGCTTGTACGAAAAGCCTGGCCCAGCTATAGGGTTCTCTTAAGGGCTGGGAGACCCAGGCACTTGTAGCCAGTGAGCAGAATCTGGGCAAGTGGTATCAGGCGAGCCTGGAGCCGGAACGGTGGCTGAATGGGCATGCGCAGCGTGGTGCGGGAAGTCTGGCTGGGAGAGAAGCAGGAAGAACACTTCCCTGCCTGGCTCTTGGCAAATGGTTTCTGGGACCTTTAATGACTTCGGGGACACTCACGTCACCAACCAGAACCAAGCTTAGCTGCGGTGCCCGCTGTCTCCAGATAGCTGGCCTCTGCCCCAGCCTGAGTTGTCCCAGTTCTCAGGGGCGTACGAGGCCAGGCATGGGTTCAGTCAGCTCTTTTTGTCCCCAGAGCCAGTATGGTTATGAGACAGTGTTGGGCAGACCCTCTGAGAGCTCACAGCTGCCCCCAGCGCTTCAGGGACTCAGCCAGGCACTGAGTTCTCCACTGGCCTGAGTCACCAAGTCATTGTGTGAGGCTAGTGGGGGTGCCTCCTTGTATGGGAGTCTGCACCCCTTCGGGGCTTGAGTTCACAAGACAGAGGCCCACCCATTCTTTGAAGGAAGAGGTCTTTCTCTGTGTCAGCTTCTGTCTTCTTCTGCCCCTGCCATTCCTCTGTGCCTGGTTATGTTCCCCAGGATCCTCTCCAGAGCACGGGCTCTGTTCCCTGCCCTCTGCCCCAGCCCTTCACTGTGGATGCTGCCCTCTGTGCATGTGGAGTACGCTGCTTGCAGTGGCAAGCCAGCCCCCAAAGTGGCCAAGCAGGCGAGTGAGCGACTGACAGTCACGGGGCAGGGGCACCCCACAGCATAAATACATCCCGAATTACTGTTGGGCTTTGGATCCGACCACGTCCACTTGGCCTCTGCTCTGCTCTGCCATGGGCAGAGCTGTCCTTGGCTCAACCCATACTTAAATCTGTGTCCTCTGTCCTGTGAGGGCACAGTGTGCTCTCGTTCTGAGATGCTGTCAGCACCCTGCTGGCACATAGTGGTTAAACACTTGTAAGTCTGTCGGGTGCCAAGATGTCCTACTGTGTGTGGTGGGGATTGGTGTTTTGATGCAGATCCTCCTGCGTGAGGTTGGATTTGAACCCGCCTCTTCCCAGCCGTGTTACTTTGGGTGGACGGCGAGCGGCCTTCATTTTCCCTCTGAGGAAGGGGGATGCTCGGCAGACAAGGAGCACTGCCAAGCAGTGGGTGTAACACCTGGGTTCTATATGGCTCACAGGCGTGACAGCCAAAGCCCTCTTCTCTCAAACCTTCAGTGGTTCCCAACGAAGTGGAGAATCCGCACACACCCCTTTCACTCTGAACTTAAATATTTGTCTTACTGGTGGGAGCTTCCTAAAGCAGCAAGGCAGGCAGGCAGGAGGGGGTGGGGCTGCAAGCATTCGTTCATCCAGAAAGGGGCCTCAGGCTGTGTCTACTGGAGGATCTGTGGCAGCCTGGCTGGACGTATCTCAAGGCAGCCTTGAAGTCATTGGCTGACAGCTGGCCCCTAGCTGTCCCAGATAAGAAAGAAGGGAAATAAAACAGTACTTTGTCCAGCCCAGGGAGGCAGGAAGGGTCACGGTGCAGAGAAAGGCTGGGTGTGTTAGAGACCTGGACACCTGGGGGTGGGAGGGACTGAATGGGGACTTGGGGGACCCAGAAGTACACGAAAGTGTCAGTCTCAGGAGGCCTGGGTGTGAGAAAGAGCCAGGTGTGTGTGTGCGCGCGTGTGAGTGTGTATGTGTATTTGTGTGTGTGTCTGTGTGTGTGCCTGTGTGAATATGTATTTGTGTGTCTGTGTGTTCATGTGTATCTCTGTGTGTGTATGTGTGTGTCTGTATGATTGTGTGTATGTACATATGTGTTCATGCGTATGTGTGTGAATGTGTGTATGTGTCTGTGTGTTCATGTGTATATGTCTGTGTGCATGTGTAAGAGAGTGTGTGTGTATGAGTGTGTATCTCTGCATGTGTATATGTGAGAGTATGTATGTGTATATCTGTGTGGATGTGTGTATATGTATATGTGAGAATGTGTCTGTGTGTATATGTGAGTGTGTATGTGAGTATGTATGTATATATGAGTGTGTGCCACTGTATGTATATGTGTGTCTGTGTCTGTATGAGTGTGTGTATGTATATGTGTATATGTGTGTGTCTGTGTGTTCATGTGTATATGTATGTCTGTGTGCATGTGTGTCTGTGTGAGTGTATATCTCTGTGCATGTATGTATGTGAGCGTGTATATGTATATGTGAGAGTGTATGTCACTGTGTGTGTATATGTGTGTGTGTCTGTATGAGTGTGTGTATGTATATGTGTCCATGTGTGTATTTGTGTGTGTCTGTATGAGTGTGTGTATGTATATGTGTCCATGTGTATATGTGTGTGTGTCTGTATGAGTGTGTGTATGTATATGTGTCCATGTGTATATGTATGTGTTTCTGTATGAGTGTGTGTATGTATATGTGTCCATGTGTATATGTGTGTGTGTCTGTGTATTCATGTGTATATGTATTTCTGTGTGTATGTGTGAGCATGCATTTGTGTCTAGGTGTTCATGGGCGTGTATCTCTGTTGTGTGTATGTGTGTGTGTCTTATGAGTATGTGTATATATATGTGTCCATGTGTGTGTCTATGTTCATGTGTATATGTATGTCTGTGTGCATATGTATCTCTGTGCATGTGTGTATGTGAGTGTGTGTATGTATATGTGAGAGTGTGTGTGTCACTGTGTGTGTATGTGTGTGTGTGAGTGTATGTGTGTCTATGAGTATGTGTGGTGAAGGGAGGCTGGCTGAGTGGCCTCAGCCAAGTCCTATCGACCCTTCCTTACCATTCTCATCTCTGAACTGGGCTCCCTGCCACTTGTCTGTAGATGATTCGAGCTTGCCTTCAATTTTAAGAAGCCCTGCTGTAGGGCCATTCATCCCTTCCTAGCTAGGAGGATAGGTTCTGGACCCCTCATGGGTACCCAAACCTGAGGTGCTCAGATCCCATGTGGAGGCTGGCACAGCACTTGTGCCTTGTGTGCACATGCTCTGTCAGCTCTAGGTACTTACACATGGATGGATGGAGAAAGCTCCCCTTTGTATCCACACTCCTCGGTGCAGAGGAGAGCCAGCCCCCTTCTGAGTACCGGATGGCCAGAGCCCACAGGTTTGGACCCCTTTGTCTCAGACTGCCTTTAGCTGTGGCAGCTTCCCTCCAGTTAATCACACTCCCAGACCAGGGTGACTGGGCCTCCAAGTCTTTAGCTTAATTGATCTGTGGAGACCTTTATTTCCAAGTGAGGCCTCCCATGCAGGCTCCCACAGGACGGACACACATGTCTCCCGGGGGCTACTGTCCTGCTAGCAGTCCGTCTAGCAGCTCTAGGGCTAGGTCATTTCCCTGCCTCGCCTGGCCCAGGAAGCTATGACTTCTCGCCTGTGGCCTGGTCCCACTTCCCTTCCATCCTCAGTCCTTGCCTCTGCCCTGGAGTAAACTGAGACTCAGGGAGAATGAGTGACTGGGCCTTAGGACACAGGAAGTCTGGTGTCTTGCCCTGGGCGAGCCAGGATGAGCATGCACTAGGTGACAGAGACATCATATCCTGTCCCTAGCATGCCTGCCACCCGAGTGGTCTCTGTCTTTCAGGACTACCAGAAACAGAGGCATAGGAGAAAGCAAGCCACAAGTGACTGGGCCGTCAGCACGCCAAAGGAAGTGCAGAGGGGCTCAGGGACAACATGGGGCCACTGAAAGACAAGGCTGAGACTGGTGTGCAAGAAGAGCCAGGGTGACTAGCTCAGTGAGTGGAACAGGGTAGTCAGGGTGATAGGGAGAGAGAGAAGGGTAGGGCCTGGCCATGAAGGGCTGGGAGGACTGGTGAGAACCTGGAGCTTGGGACCAGAAAGTGCTGTCCTCACTGTGGGCATGTGTGGAATGCTGTGTGAGGACAGGATTATTTATTGAGCACCTACTGTGTTCCCAACATGGTTCGCACATCTTCTGTGTACCAGGTTACAGATGTATTGCATCTCCTGAGCACCTACTGTGTGCCTTCTGCGTTACCAGGTTACAGATGCATTGCATCTCCTGAGCACCTACTGTGTGCCTTCTGCATACCAGATTACAGATGCATTGCATCTCCTAAGCACCTACTGTGTGCCTTCTGCATACCAGGTACAGATGCATTGCATCTCCTGAGCACCTACTGTGTGCCTTTTCCGTATCAGGTACAGATGCATTGCATCTCCTAAGCACCTACTATGTGCTGGGCACTATTTCTGCATGTCTCCCGGATGCTGGCCCTGAAGGGAGGTCTCAGTTCAGCCATGTGGCCCCTCCTCCTTCTCCAAGAGCCCCCTGTCAGGTATCCAGGCTTCCAGCTGCACCTCAGGGTTGGCATGATGTCACTTGCCCATGGGCGGCGGGCAGGACAGTTTTTTCTGGCTAGGCCCCTCCCAAGCTCAGGTCTCTTTTCACCCATCCTGGCGGCAGAATGATGTCACTTAGTAGAGAACAATGGTCCCTTTATGGCCCCGGAGGGGCCCAAGGCTGGGTCGCAGAGCAGGTGCCTCTGGAGTTACAGGCAGGGTAGGACAAAGGACTTGGCTGCTCCCCAGGGAGCATGGCCCCCTGCCCCCAAAGTGGGGCGTGTTCATTCTCCATGTGGAAAATACAGAAATGGGAGAAAACACAAAACACGGCTCACACGCTCACACGCTCTCCCAAGGATGAAATCCACTTGGCATCTGAGCTGTTTCCTTCCTCTCTCTTTTTCCTCTCCAAAACAAACGCCCAGCCCCGTCTCCTCTCCTCAGAGAAACGTACCAGTGGCCACAGCTCTAGCGAGCGGTGTCAGGTCCCTGGTGCCATGGTGCCCTGCTGTGTTTGTGAGTTCCAGTCTCCACTTTCTGTCTGGACACGTGGGCATCTTCCCCTTGCAGGCTTTGGGAAGGGCAGCAGAGGGCCACCCTGGCCCGAAGCCCCCGGGCTCTCACTTCCTCTCCCCTTCAGCAGCCCCACAGATGAGATGTTTTATACAAAGGCCTGTTGCTTCCTCCACGGGAAGCAGGTCATGTCAGGCAGGAAACCTGGAATGTTCTGTGTTGCTGGGAGCATCGTGCTGGGGCAGCATGAGGAAGCCGTGAGACTGGCTCTCGCCATGTTACCTCAGTGCCCTGCTGGCCTCTGTCTGAAGTGTTGCTCATTCCTGTGGCATAAACACTGCCCTGTCCTCAGGTGTAGGCCCTCAAGCCCCAGCTGCTTGATGCTGGCTGTGGGGGGCGGGGGGGATGTTCTGGTCTGTGGTGTTTTCACGTACACACGTAGACATAGATGATTACAAGATGGTCATAGATTTCCAGCCATGGTGGCTCTTCTAACCCTTCTACTAAAGAGGTGGGCGCAAGAGTTTGGGGTTATCCTTGGCTTATATAGGGAGTTCAAGGCTAGCCTGGGCTACGTAAGACTCTGCTTCAAAAAGACGTAACAGAGGTTAGGATTTCAGCAGTTGGCGGAATGCTGGCCTACTGTGCACCAAGCCCTGTGTTCAATCCCCAACACCGAACAGTGCTGGTGTGGCACTGCTGACCTACCATTAGGGCCCCCGGGGGGCAGAGACTCAGCAACATAGCGAGAGACCCTGTCAGGAGGGACAAGAGTGAGTCCTCACCTCCTCCAATGACTTAACTCAGCTGTAAGTTTCCAGTCCAACTTTTAGCAATGGTGCGGGTAGGGGTTGAGTCTGGTTGTGTCTGAGGCCTCGGTGCCTAGCTGGTGGCACAATTTTGGGAGGTTGTGCAACCTTTGGGGGGGTGGCAGAGCTGTGTCCCTTGGGGCAGGCACTTGAAGGTGATATGGCCTGGGTTGTCTGTTGCCTGTGTGTGAGGCATGAGCCACTGTGGCCCTCTGACCCTCCCCCACCATTACAGTCTGAAGGTGTGAGTTGTGACAGGTCCTCTCAGAGGTCCCCCTCCGGTAACACACTGTTCCATCACCAGCTCCTAGGACATTCCCAGCTGCTTCAGAAGTGGGGACCCTGGGGGCTGGGAGTTGAATGCTGGCTCTGTCTCTCTCTGAGGAAGTGGGTAGATTTCGTGGTTTCTCTATGCCTCAGTTTTCCCCCCTCTGAAGCTGTGATGGAGATGACTTACATGGGGTCATGCACGAGGGATGCACGGCATGGCACGGCATCCTGCACGTAGTAAGGCTTCCAGAGAGGGTTGCTGCTGGTCTGGCTGACGCTGCCATGTTGTCACAGAGCAGCCAGACCCTGGCAGGCACCTGTGCCCATGCTTACTGGTGTCCTGTAACACCCGTGTCAGGGCTGAGGTGAGGTCTTCTACAGACACCGGGGCTCCCCGCCCCCCGTCTTGGAGCAGGTAGTTTGTAGATATGGCTGCCATGCATGGAGGACCCTGGAGCAGCCTTGTGGAGAGGCCCATGGGGCACGGGTTTGAAGCTTCATATCAGCTGTCACTGGGGAACTAGCTCTTCCAGGCTGAGAGAGTGCACATGAAAGCAAGTCCCCAGAGTGTAGGGACTTAGAGACTTGGAGTTGGCGGCCATCTGGCCTCCAGCCTCTTGAGAAACCCTGAGGTTTCATTCATTAAATCCCTCCTTGGTCTGGAAACAGCATGAGAGCATTTGTTTCGCAGTCGAGGAGGCTGTTTGTTACGCAGCACTAGGTAAGAGATACATGTTTCTCACTGGGACCCTGGTAACAGTCCAGGGACCTACCCAGGGTCTGTTTAGTGGCTGCTTTGCTTATCTCTTGGGGTTCTTTTTTTTTTTTTTTTTTTTTTTTTTGGAGCTGGGGCCCGAACCCAGGGCCTTGCGCTTCCCAGGTAAGCGCTCTACCACTGAGCTAAATCCCCAGCCCCTTCTCTTGGGGTTCTTGCTATGAAGGAGGCTGTGTCCGCAGCCTGCACTCAGGATCCCAGAGGCTCTGAGGCAGCCATCCCTTTAGGGGTTAGCAGTAACCAGATGCATGGGCTGGAGTGCAAGACCTGTAACCAAAGTGCTCAGCATCCTGTTTAGATCCTAGTCACCGTGTGTGTGTGTGTGTGTGTGTGTGTGTGTGTGTGTGTATGTGTCTGTGTGTGTGAGTTTGTGTCTATGTCTGTGTGTGTGTCTCTCTGTGTGTGCTTCTGTGTATGTGTCTGTGTGTGTGTCTATGTGTGTGTGTCTGTGTGTGCAGTTTGTGTGTGTGTGTGAGAGAGAGAGTGTGTGTCTGTTTCTGTGTGTGAGTGTGTGTGTATGAGTTGTGAGTGTGTCTGTGTGTGTGAGAGAGAGTGTGTATCTCTGTGTGTGTATGTGTGTATATGAGTTGTGTGTGTGTGTGTGTGTCTGTGAGTGTGTGTGTGAATGTGTGTGTGTGTGTATGTGTATGTGGCACCATGAGCAATGGTGAACTCCACACACCGTGGTTTGTCCCCAGGCAAGGGCTCCTGCCCCACCGCCCTGCCCCTGGAAAGGAAGATCCTGCAGCAGATGTTACAGAGAACCGGAGTTGGTGAAGGCTGTGCTAGGGTGCGGCTCAGTGGCTTGAGTGCTTGCCTGGGCGAGCCCCAAGCCCTGAGATTGCTCCCCAGTACTGCACAGACGGAGTGTGGTATCACACGCCCATGATCCCAGCCCTTATGTGGGAGAGGGGAAGCTGAAGGGTTAGCAGTTCAGGGTCATCTTTGGCTATAATGAATTTGGGGCTAACCTGGGATACCTGGGGACCCCCCCCCAAAAGATAGAAAGGAAAAAAAGACAAAGTTTGTGAAGAATTTAATTTTTCTTCTCCTCCTCCCCTCCCCCTCTCTCGTCTTCCTCTCTTTCTTTTAACATTTATTTTATAAACACTGATCTGGTGTTTCCTGCTGACCTTTCTTGGTTGAGAGAAAACGGGGAACAGGTAGAGCTAATTAAATTTGAGTTCAGGGCTTCATTTTCTCTTCCCTCCCCTCGGTTCTGAGTTCATATCCTAACTTGGTCACCAACTGTGGAACTTGAGACAGGTGTGCCTCACTTCCCTTGGGATGCACTTAGCACAGCGTGGAGGACGGACAGTGGTGCTGCCAGTGTCCCCGCCAACATCCTACAGGACTCCTCTTTCTCCGTCTGGGGCTGTGTGAGAGGCAGCCGGACACAGGACATAATGTGGTATATCAGTCTTGAGGCTTTCAGCCGGCCCAGTGGCTCTCCAAGATTACTTTGCAGGCAGCCTCTGAGGCTGGGCTACCGTGAACCATGTCTGTGTAAGAGGTGGAGTGGCCGAGGTCATCTAACCGGTGAGGAGACAGCTTGGCTCATGGTGTCTTGGCCAACCATGACCTAAGTGGGTAACCGTATACCCTTTCAGTGGCCCTATGAGATGGTGTCTTAGTTCTCAAAGCTGTGACAATACCGGACAAAAACAAGTTAAGGACGTGTCCTTTCGGCTCCCAGTCTGAGGGCGCAGTCCGTCATGGTGGCAGGACTGTGCTGCAGCCAGTTACATTCCGTCACAGTCGGAGCTGGGACGATCTGGTCCTTGACTCGTTTTCTCCCATTCGCTCGTCCTGGAACGATGGGGGGGGGTTACCACCCACAGTTGAGACGGGTCTTCCCACATCTGCTAACCCAGCCTAGAGACTGTCACCCTGGTGACGCTGGGTCCTTCCATACTGTTGACCATCACAGGTGGGCGAGAATCTCGTTGGCCTTGTTTATAAGTGATTAATTCGAGACCCAGAAGGGGCTCACAGTCTGTCAGTGTAGGGACCCCCTCTTCTTCCCATGGCCTGGGTAGATCAAGGGGTCTCCTGTGCCTGTCTTCACAGGCTGCATGCTACCCAGGCTTGACACTGGGGCTGGATGAGTCCCATCTTGGAAGATGTCCTGCAAACTGTACGCTGTGTGTAGACTGACCATGGTCTCTGTCTACCCGACACTGGTGGCAGATCTACCTCACCTCAGGGTCTTAGGCTCTCTGTAGCCCAGGCTGGCCTTGACCTCACAGTAGACATTGTGCCTCAGCTTCCTGAGTCTTGGGATTCCACGTGTACAGCACCATGCCCTGTTCTCACTCCCAGTTTTGACAGCCACAGATGTTCCCAGACGTTCCCAAACCTAGAAGAGAAAAATGACCTCGTCTGAGGACCGTCATGGTGGGCCTGCAGAGTCCCAAGCAGTAGCTGGCAGGTAGGGGGTTTCCACTTCATGCTGGGTACTGGGCTGGCCGCATGGCTTCAGTTTACTGATCCTGAGCAAAAGCCATACCGTGGAACATCCTGACTTTTAGCTAAAGAACCCGATTCCTGCACAGCCACGATGTTCAACCTAGAGCACATCAGGGTAATGGTTCCAGAGCCCAGAGAGAGCAGGGGACTTAGCCAAAGTCACACTGCAAGGAGTGTGGCTTTTATCACTGTTGAGTTTACGAGGCCCCCTTCCACCCGCTCACCCCCATGTCACACAGGAGGTTGACAAACCCATCCGTTCCATTCAGTCTGTGAGGTTGTGGGGCTTCACATGCAAATGCTGGCTTTATGCCAAAGTGAGTAACTCCCTGGCAGCTCCCGCCCCTGTCTCTCAGCAGCTATTCCTCGGGGCCTCCAGGGCACACCTGCAGTTCCACATCTGCTCAGCGGGTAGCTGAGAGGGCCTGTTCCGTCTGTCAAGGCATTTGCCTTTTGCTCTGAAGCGAGAACTGGGTGGGTACAGGGACCGTGTCGAGGCAACTGCTCTCTCCGCCCTCAGCAGACATTTTGGCAGGAAGAGACAGGAAGGTCCTGGAACCTCTGGTGCTGGGTTTGAAGAACCACCCACACTGTGTTGAGTGAATGGCTTTATTATCCAGGGCTTGAAAGCCCCAGGAGCCAGAATAAACACTGCCTAGGGCGGGAACTTGGCCAGGAGTTCTTCCTTGGGGCTGTCTGTCCATGCTCACATCCAGTTATCACAGTGGTGAACCTCTCTGTAGCTCCTGCTTGGGCAGCCCGGTAGTCCTGTGTGAGGTGCTGCGGATGAAAGGCATTTGCTGCCTTGGGGGAGCCTTAGAAGCCTTGCTCAGTGGCGCCATCTTGAATCCACCCCTCTCCCAGCCAGAGCGCTGGCTCTGGGGTTTATTTACCTGCCCCCCCCCCGCCTGTAACTGCACACTTCGGAGACCACTAGAGTCTTCTCAGTGAGCCAGCTCGGACTCCGAATCCCCACCCCCACCCCCGCTTTACTTGTCTGTGAGCTTGAGCCAGGTCCTCAGGGAGCCTCAGTTTACCCATCTGTAAGTGGAAACGTGGTTCTGAGTGGTGGAGAGTTTGAGCACTGACCAGCACGGACCTGGATGGAGTGGAGTGTATGAGTTCCCAGGTGTTATCCCACAGGGCTACACCTATCCTCCCCTTCCCCCAAGCAACCCCCTCCCCCAGCTTCTGGCTTGTACTATTCTATTCTCTAGGCATTTAAAGGACTCCCCCTTACACAACACAGCACATAGGCTTCGCTTGCATTTCAACACTCAACCTACTTTAAAATGTACCGTCTGACGGCAGAATGAGTCTCTTCCCAGTATCAAGGCCAGGAGAAAGGTGAAGAAGGACCCAGATAGCAGTGACACAGGACCCCCCAGCGAGGACCACCTGTTTACCCTGGTTCCCCCCACCTCCACCCTAGCACTCTTTTTTAATTTTTTTTAAAGATTTATTTTTTTATATATGTGAGCACACTGTCACTATCTTCAGATACATCAGAAAAGGGCATCAGATCTCATTACAGATGGTTGTGAGCCACCGTGTGGTTGCTGGGATTTGAACTCAGGACCTCTGGAAGAACAGTCAGTGCTCTTAACCACTGAGTTGTCATCTCCAGCCAGCACTCCTAACCCGGCTGTTTGATTATCCGTGTGTTCGCAGGGCTCATCCAGCCATGGCTAAGGAGGAAGGGCAGCAGGGCCCTTAAACCCTGAGACATTCTATACCCATCTGTGGCAGAGTGGAGGCAGATGTGTCCCAGCCCATTCTGGAGGTATTTTCTGTGCTCAGGAGTAGATGTGAGCCGTCTGGGGAGGGATGGGACTGGGCAGGGCCTCTTAGAGCCCCTCGGAATGAGTCTCCTCATTTGGTGTAATGTGCACTCCAGGGATTTTCCATACCTCAGCCAGCAGTGAAACCCAGAGCCCTTCTGGGCCGCACCAAAAGCATGATTGTCTGACCGTCAAGGTAGCAGCTGGGAAGGAAGGGACAGACTGGCTTCGGTTTGAGTCCTGATCTACCACTCCCTGTGTCTTAGACCATGACCTCCACATCTTGTAACTGGGAGGCCCTTGGCTACAAAGTGGATTAAAAGTGCAATTAAACTTCAACTCTGGCAGGTCTCAGAACCTGACCCAGTCATCAGAGTCCTCACGGGTGCCTCTGGGTCTGGGGGAGGGCGGTGTCACAGAATATGCCTGTGTAGCAAGCAGGTGAGGATGGTCACGTGAGCACTCCCCCTCATGGAGCATCGTCTTGACGTTCCCCCAGCTCTCCAGGGTTTGTGGAGTACTTACCGTGTGCCATGTGGTTTGAGCCCTGGAGCTCCATCAGGGACGGGGGCTGGTCACAGCCTTCACAGATGATGCTGCTACAGGATGATCCGCCATCCTCGGCACAAACAGCTCCTCGGGAACAGATTGGAAGGAATGAAGGAACGAGGGGGGGGGCGCGATGGCCTTACGCCTGCTCTGACCGCAGATGCAGCGGCACCATCTCCCAGTTCTGTCTAACAATGCTTTTGCTTATTTCTTTGAGATGATCCGAAACTCATTATGTAGACTGGGCTGGTCTCAAACTTGTGACTGCCCTCCTGCCTCTGCTGCCAAAGTGTGCTAGGAAGACAGGTGCTCCTCACCATGCCTGGCTCTGTACTGTTCTCCTGAGACCACAGAGCAATAGTTTCCCCTTAGTATTAGCCACTCCTGTTTCATCACACGGAAAACATTGGTGAATGAATGAGTGAGTGAATGAATAAGTGAGTGAACGATTGAGTGAATGAGTGAGTGAGTGAACGAACGAGTGAGTGACTGAACGAGTGAGTGAGTGAATGAGTGAGTGAATGAGTGAGTGAGTGAATGAGTGAACGAGTGAATGAGTGAGTGAATGAATGAGTGGATGAATGAGTGAGTGAACGAGTGAATGAGTGAGTGAATGAATGGATGAGTGAGTGGAATATCAGACCATCAAGCAAAGGGCCAGAGCTCAGAGGTGTGTTTTCTTCCCAGTAGTGTGGTTGGAGAAGTAGAATTCCAGAAGACACTGAAGTCAGCTTGATTGGATTAAGATCACTGAGGGGACCATAGTGATGCACACACTCCAGGGTGTATCTGGGAGGTGAGATCTGCCTTGAGTGTGTGGCACCATCTTGGAGGGGATGGAGGCTGGGAAAAAGGGGAGGAGACTGTGAACTGCATGCTGCTCAGCTGAGGGATGAGCAAGCCGCTCTTGAGCTGCCTTACCCTTCTCCAGTGGTCGGTCAGTCGGTCGGTCGGTCGCTTAGTCCGTCGGACTGTATCCCATGAACTGTGTGCCAAGATGGCTCTGTCCTCCACTGAGGTTTTTCTCCTCCAGTGTTTGAGTAAGGCAGAGGGTTAACTGTTACATCACCACCACTTAGGTTTTCCCTGGATTCTTCTTCTGAACGGATGAGAGTTGTTGCCAAAGGAAGGTTCCGGCTTTCTTGGGAAATGATTTACATTCGGGCCTCTGCTCCCTCCAGTGGCTCATGCGTGCATGCACCCTGTGGGCCAGGGCAGTTTTGTGGAGTCCTTAGTGGCCAGTATCCTTGGGTTGGTGACATTTTAGTTTATTTTTACAGTACTGTCTTAGTTAGGGTTTTACTGCTGTGAACAGACACCGTGACCAAGGCAACTCTTAGGAGGACAGCATTTAATTGGGGCTGGCTTACAGGTTCAGAGGTTCAGTCCATTATCATCAAGGCGGGAACATGGCAGCATCCAGGCAGGCATGGTGCAGGAGGAGCTGAGAGTTCTACATCTTCATCTGAAGGCTGCTAGCAAAATACTGACTTCCAGGCAGCTAGGATGAGGGTCTTAAAGTCCATACCCACAGTAACACACCCACTCCAGCAAGGCCACACCTCCTCCAACAAGGCCACACCTCCTCTAACAAGGCCACACCTCCTCCAACAAGGCCACACCTCCTCTAACAAGGCCACACCCATTCCAACAAGGCCACACCTTCTCCAAGGCCACACCCCTCCAACAGGGCCACACCTTCTCCAAGGCCACACCTCCTCCAACAAGGCCACACCTCCTAATAGGACCACTCCCTGAACCAAGCATATACAAACCCTCACACACACTGTATGGGGCCCATAGCCTCTAGTGCACTGGGCAAGTGCCCTGAGCTGAGCGTCACTGCTGCTCTTCCTCACTGTGCTCACCGGATTACATCAGAGCAGCTCTACACAGGCAAATGCTGAGGAAGAGGGAAGGTCCTGTGGGGGACAAGGTCATCTGTGAGGAGCGTGAGCAGTCACTGCTGCCCAGGTGTCTGGGCTCTCCTTGAGGGTACAGGTTCTGAGGACCACAGTGCCTACCATGTAGGATGTGAGGGGCATCGGGTTGAAGGGTTGGAAGACGGGGGAGCCTCCAGGCCCCAGCCCCATACATTCCCACCAAGCCCAGACTAAGATTTCCCTTAAAGAACTTTAATGAAGTGGGAAACGGAAACCACACAACATGCTGCCATCCATCCGTCCCTCAGACAGGAGACTGGGCGCTGTGAGGGTCTCTGGTAGCCTGCTGTAACCCTGGAGACCCAAGACTGGGGACAGGCCCAGACGTGTCTTTATTCTTCACTGCACACTGCACATTGGATGTCCTATAGAATCTGCCTGAGGACTCTTCTAACACAAAGTGACAAGACGCAAAATCAGAACAACCAGTAGCCTGCCTGTCTACCAACCGTGTATTCTCAGGGAAAGAAATCTGGAAAGAAAATACCGTTCAGAGTTGCTCCACAGATACATTAGATGGGAATAAGTCTAATCAAAGAGGAGAAAGGCCCCTACTGCGAAAAATTCCCCACACTGAAGGGGAAATCAAAGGCGATAAATGACGGAGAGACCAAGCAGAAAAAATGTTGTAAACATGGCTGCGCCACCAAAATTGATTGACTGATGCAACACCCAACTGAATTCCTGCGTCATGTCTCAGGGGCTGCAGGGATGGCTCAGTGGTTAAGAGCACTGACTGCTCTTCCAGAGGTCCTGAGTTCAATTCCCAGCAACCACATGGTAGTTCACAACCATCTGTAATGAGATTACAGCTACAGTGTACTCATGTAAAATAAAGTAAATAGATCTTTAAAAAAAAGAAAGGAAGAAAGGAAGGAAGGAAAGACGAAGGAAACAGTACAAAACCGGGGACAGCCATAGCAACCGTACATTGATGCAGGTGTTACAGTATCCGACCTCAAATTATACTACAGAGCTGTTGTGACAAAGGCAACTTGATATTGCTGTAAAAAGACAGACGGGGACAGAGCAGAGGTTGCAGGAATGAACTGATAACACTGTGTCTACCTGACAAAAGAGCCAAAGATACATATTAGAAAGAGAAGAGAGTCCCATTCATTAAATGGTGCTGATAAAACTGGATATCCACCTGCAGGAGGAGGTCATTAGGCCTGCGTCTTTTACCTTGAGCAAAATCTATTCAAAATGGATCAAAGACGTTTACTGAAAACCCAAAATGCAGAAACTTCAAGAAGAAAACTCGGGAACACTCTTCAAGATGTTGGGTTTGGCGAGAACTTTCTGAACAGAACAGGGACCGGCCCCAAGTGTCAACAGATGGGACCTCGTGAAAAGCTTTCTGCTCAGCTAAGGGGGCTGCCAGAGGAGAGACAGCCCACGGGAATGGGAGAGAAGTTTCACCAGCCACGCTTCAGACAAGGGCAGATGTCCAGAATTTATACAGAATTACAGAACGTCAGGGCCAAGGAAATAAAATGGGCTACTGAATTGAAGAGAAAATTTTTGGAACAGGGGCAAGAGGAACTATAGACAGGCAGACAGACAGATGGTCAATAACCACTTTTAAGTGCTCAGAATCCCTAGTCAAGGAGATGCAAGTTCAAAACCTCACCCAGTCAGGCATCAAGAAACCCCAGGTCTGGGTTTAAGTTTCCAGGGTGCCCTACACATGCCTGAGGTGGTGCCTGCTACTCCTAGTTTAGTATCAGATTTTCTCTCTCCGGGGCAGGGCAATTGGCTCCTGACTGCTCATTCCCAAGGGACAGTTGATGAAGTCACCATCCCTGCCCCTGACTGGCTGGCCAGCCCTGTGGCTAGGCAGGTGAAGAACCCTACACACCAGCCAGAGCTGATGTCACCTTAGGAGGACAGCAGCATGGGGGAGGGGCTCCCTCTGATGGTTCCAGTGGGGGAGGGGGCAAGGGATGGGGCACAGCCTTGCTTGATCTCTGGAAGGGCTGGGAGGAGAGAAGGGACTGGGCCTTCTTCCTGCTGCTTAAAGATCAACCTGGGACCCTCTCCTCACACCTCAGACTATGAACGCAGGTCAGAGTTCAAGCTGCAGCTCTGTGACTTTCCCCAGGTCGCTTTGTTCCCCTCTGTTGCCACCTCTTCCTCATTAAAGAGGAGGGCAGTAGAGCCTTACCCGAAGTCCTAAAGATGATGACACAATGTATCTAGAAAACTATTTAGTGCTGGAAGAATTCCCCCCATACCGTTACTATGTTGCTATGACAATAGAGTACTCATGGGGAGGCAGGTGATTTAGACTTTTCTTAGCAAAGCAACAAACACATTAGCTCTCTCCTGCATCCCAGTGCCTTGCCTTTAGTCTGTGTAACTCCCGGGATGACATTGGGGAACCTCAGAAACCAGTGCTCTGGGAAAGCTTAACACTCCATTTGCAAGTCATTCATAGTGTCTGGTTGGGGGTGGGGGGCTGGAGGGTCAGAGGTGGACTTTTTCTAGCCTAGGGTTCCCTTAGGATGTCAGGGCTAGGAAGGGACCTTAGGCACCCTTTCTCTGAGGCTCAATTGAACCTTCACAGTTTCCTCCCTTCATTTGTCCCATCTGGATCCTTTCCATAAGTCTTTTTGGAGCCCTCAGTCTGTTGAACGCTGTCCCATCAAAAAAGAAAAGCCTTTTAAGAGCCACTTGGATAAGCCTAAATTTTCACGCAGGAAGTCTCAGATCTTTTAAGTGTGCAGCTATGCACCAGCTACCTCCAGGGGTGGCCAGGGCCTTTCTGTGCTCCCGGGACCTCAGCTGAGGAAGTGTCTGTGGACATGTTCACCAACCTGAGTGGGGATATCCCATGGCAGTGGGTACTCAATCAGCCATTTTTCAGAGTTGTGGATGCTGTCTGCATTAGCCATAGGACTTGGTGCCTCAGTGTTGGTGGGAGACTGATATGGAGTGGGGGAGGGGAGATCATGATCGTGGGGCCAGCCTGGGTCCTAGAGCAAGCAAGATGTGTCTCAAAAACAGACCAAAGTGAAACAAACCCAGAGTGTGAGCGCGTCTGGCTGTGTAGCCTGTCTTGCTCAAAGTAACACTGTAGGGAACGCCAGTGGCTACTTTCCCGTGCAGAGCTACCTGACTGGATTCCACCGGAAGCCTGTTCTGCGAGCTGTAGGAAGTAAACTCCATACACACCTCCCTGGAGGGAATTGTCCCTGTAGCTGGGTGTATAACACATTCTCCAGACAGACAGGGGCAGGCCTGAAAGGACCCCAAGATTCCAGAAGACAAAACTCCAGTCTCCCTGTGTCCAGAGACGCAAACTGAGGCTCAGAATGGTGCGACCCCTCCGTCAGGATCCCCCAAGCCTGCATTTGGGATTGAACTGTGAGACCCAGGCCTAGCCCGGGTTGACTCCCTTATAAGTGAGTGGAGGTCTCCTGAATCAAGCAACCCCATAAAAGTTTAATTAGATGTGTTTACCACACTTGGTGACTGAAGGATGGTGTGGGGGGGGGAGGAGCGTGGGATCTGTCTCAGTGTTGAGAGGAGGGAGAGAGCTGATGCTCGCCTTGCTCTTCTAGTCACGTGACTGCCCAGATGCCCCGCCCAGGCTCTTGTAGCCATGTGACTGCATAAGGTCTGTTCCTTGATTGGGTTTCAAGGCTGGTAATTTTGTCCTTAACATTACCAGTTTACCAGTTTTGTCGAAGCAGAATCCTGCCCTAAAGGCCCTGCAGTCAGCAGCTCACTGTGCTGGGCTATGGCAGACCAAGATGCTTGGAGGTCTGTTCTGTCCCCAGCAGGGAGGTCCTAGGCTTAGAGAGGGGAGGCAGCCAAGCAGCATGGTGGATGAGTTGTACATCCCAGCTTACACACTTTCCCTCTCCCCTCCCTCCCTCCCTCCTTCCTTCTTCCCCTCCCTCCCCTCCTCTCCTTTTCTGTCCCCTTCCCTTCCTCTCCCTTTCCCTCCCTCCCTCTTCCCTTCCCTCTCCCTCCCCTTCCATTCCCTCTCCTTCCCTCTCTTCCCTTCCCCTCCCCTCCCCTCCACCCCCCTCCCCCTTCCCTCTCCCTTCCTCCCTCCTTCTCCCCTCTCCCTTCCTCCTTTCCCTCCCTCCCCTTCCATTCCCTCTCCTTCCCTCTCTTCCCTTCCCCTACCCTCCCCTCCATCCCCTCCCTCCCTCTCCCTTCCTCCTTTCCCTCCCTCCCCTTCCATTCCCCTCCATCCCCTCCCTCCCTCTCCCTTCCTCCCCTCCCCTCCCTTTCCCCCTTTCCCTCCTTCTTCCCCCTCCTCCCCCCCTTTCCCTCCCCTCCCTCCCCTCCCTCTCTCTTTTCCCCTCCCTTTCCTTCCCCTCCCTTCCTCCCCATCCCTTCTCCTTCATTTCCCTCCCCTCCCCTCTCCCTCCTTTTTCCCTCCCCTGTCCCCCCCCTCCCCCTCCCTCCTCCCCCTCCCCTCCCTTCTCCCCCCCTCTCCCTTCACCCTTTCCATCCCTCTCCCCTCTCCCTCCCCCCCCTCCCTTCTCCCTCTCCCCTCCCTTCACCCTTTCCATCCCCTCTCCCCCCCCCTTCCCCTCCCCTCCCTCCCTCCCTCTCTCTTCCCTCCCCCTCTCTTTTCCCCCCTCCCTTTCCTTCCTCTCCCCTTCCCTCCCCTCCCCCTCCCTCCTTTTCCCCTTCCCTGTCCCCTCCCTCTTCCTTTTCCCTCCCCCCCTCCCCCTCCCTCTTGCTTCCCTCTCCCTTCCTCCTCTCCCTCCCTCCTTCCCTTCCCTCCCTCTTCCTAGGATAAGATCTTATCTCACTCAGCAACCACTTCCAGTACCCACCAGCCTGTTCCACCTTACAGGTGGCACTCCAGTCCTGGGGAGCGTCCCCTGCCAGACACTGGCTAAACACACAGGCATCTGTTTATGACAATCCCAGAGTCTCTCCGTAGTCCAGTGTCAGCCATCGATGGGGACAGTTTGTTGTGTGATTTTTGACATCTGGTAGGCTCACTGAGATGAAGGATGCTGCTGCAGCTGTAGGTGGGTCTTGGCTGCTGTCCGAATGTGTTCCTTCTGGTGGCCTGCCTGAAGCGGATCTGAAGGACGCACACTCTGGGTCCCGTGCCTTCCCCTCCAGGATGGCTGTGGGCGACTCTAGTAGCAGCGACTGCCTGTTTTTCCTGCAGTCTTCACACTGTTCCGATTTCCTTCCCACTCTTCAGGCTAAAGAATCAAGCCAGACGTGTGACTAATTAGCACCTCCTAATTGGGGAAATAAGACCTTTTAGACGTTAGGGAAGAGGCAGCAGCGGCTGCCTGACGGCTGTCAGTGCTGGAAGAGAGCAGAGAGCATTTCCTCCCAGGGGCCGCCGCCTCCTCCTCACTTTGCCCACACAGTTTCCCAGAGAGAGTCAGACAGCAGCCACAGCACAGCCAGGATGATGCCGGTCAATACTCACGGCATATCTACTTTGTGCACAGCGCTCTGACGGTCTTTAAGTCCACCTGTTAATCACCCCACTAGACAGATTTGGGAGCTTCAGAGGGGCCAAATGTTCTACCTAAAGCCACACGGCAAGCAGGCCGTAAACTCTTGGTGCTGAGACTCATCGCAAAACCACAGAGCCATCCCGGAGTTGCGGCTCTGCAGCCATCTTGGACTTAGAGGGCATGAGCCATAAAGCCCCTCACGCATACTCACGTAGCTCTCAGGTAAAGACCCAGAGACACGGATTGGCTAACCCACGTCATGTGGCATCGGCTGAGGTCTGACTGGCTCTGAGCAACCCCACCCCCACCCCATGCTTCCCTTTCTGAGCCTAGCTTGGTATTTCTGATCCTGTCACACAGAGATTTGAGTTAGGGGGAGGCTGGAGGGTCTATCCCGGGGTCCAGCAGAACATCTCTGGGAGGCCAGAGTCTGCTTCTGCCTCCGCCATCCATCTGTATCCTGCTTTTCCCTCCCCTGGCCTGTGTTTCTGAGAATATAACTATACCGAGACCCGAGTCACAGAAGCAGGGTGGACAGACGGACAGGGGCATCTAAAGTACAGAGCTGTGGCCCCTGTGACCCCTGAGGCACCTATGAATCTAGTATGAGCCACGGCACAGGGCCATTCCCACTTAGTCAGTTTTTCTATTTTCCTCTTCTTTGTTCAATGACCGACGTTAACCATCCTGTCTGCCTCGAGTGGGTTCTGTTCAGAGCAAGATAAGTCTTGCCTGGTTCTTCCTGAGAGACTTAACCCCCCTCCCACAGGATCTTCCCAGATTCCGACGATGAAGAATTTATATGGGAGAGGCTGAGTTGTTGAGCGGCTTCTGTCTAAGGCTGCCAGGCTAAAACGCCACAGCTGGGTCAAAATCTGAAACCTGTTTCCTTCAAAAGCTCCTGGCCTTACGGATGCCAGATGAATGAGTGTCTCTTAGTGCACATTCGGTACCCACCAGCTGTCTTAGGGTTTCTGTTCCTGCACATCATGACCAAAAAGCAAGTTGAGGAGGAAAAGGTTTATTCAGCTTACACTTCCACATTGCTGTTCATCACTAAAGGAAGTCAGGACTGGAACTTAACCAGGTCAGGAAGCAGGAGCTGATGCAGAGGCCATGGAGGGATGTTACTTACTGGCTTGCTTCCCCTGGCTAGCTCAGCCTGCTTTCTTATAGAATCCAGGACCACCAGCCCAGGGATGGCTCCACCCACAATGGGCTGGCTCCACCCACAATGGGCTGGGTCCTCCCCCCTTGATCACTAATAGAGAAAATGCCTTACAGCTGGGTCTCATGGAGGCATTTCCTCAACGAAGGATCCTTTCTCTGTGATAACTCCAGCTTGCGTCACATTGACACACACAAAACCAGCCAGTACACCGGCTGATCAAACATGTTCTTCATGCCCTGCTTTTGCATCTGTCAGGCCAAGGCCAGTCTATGCCACAGTAACAAACATCCCCCGAGCTTTAGTGGGTCAAAACAGCAACAAGCTCCCCTTGTATTCTGCTGTGACAGTGGCTGTGGCAGTGCCCTGGCCGAGAGAACTGTTTGCCTGGGGAACGTAACAGCCATGTGGGAATATATTCAGGAACTGGGACAGTTTCTGCCTGGAAATAAGTGACATCACGCCTACTTGAGTTTCATTGGCTAGGGCAAGTCACATGACCTCACCTAGGGCAGTGGTCCCAGTGCGATCTTTATTGACCAGCTTGTCAGGATCAGTGAGAGCATCAGAGGCTTGCCTGTGAGCCAGCCTGTGAGCAATCTCTTCTCTGCTCTCCCTGGTTCACCGGGGACCAGGTCAGATTGCTTAGCACAGACTGAGTTCTGCATTTCCATCCATTTATATTTCTCCTGTCACTTCATTCCCAGGGGTGGACTGGTCACTCTGTGATGGAGAAACCCAGACATCAGCGAGGGTGCTCAGGCTTGAGTCAGCCCTGGCGCTTGTCACCACCCCCTGTGTCCCACCCCCATGCCCACCCTTGCCTGTGTTCACCCTGAATCTACCCCGTGCCAGCTCTTATATCCAACCCCTGAGCTGCCTTGGCCTGTGTCTACCCAGCATTCTTTGCTGCCTGTGACCTTGCCTCTGAGATAGAATCCACACACTTCTGCTTCCTGGTGGCCTCAGTGGGGTTCAGAGAGCTTAGAGGTGGGGTGCGTGGTCTTTGGGGTTTGGGATCCCACACCCTGCCTGCTGACCCTTGGGAAGGAGAAAACTGGCTTAGAGGCTGAGTGGAGAATGCTCCCCTAACCACACAGACCTGCACACAGCCCAGGAGTCGTGGCTAGAGGACAGGAGTGGGAGGGTTGAGTAGGGGGTCTCCTGAGCATCTCTGCCTGTCTTTTCTCATCTGTGCCTGGCCCTGGGAGGGCCTGGGGAAGATGGAGGCTCTGCCGACTACTGGCTTCCAGAGGAGTCCTGATTGCCGGGGAGACGCTAGGAAATGGGAGGGCATATTTTTGACAGGGATGGAGGATGAACTTCCAACGCAAGGCAGGCTTGCCCTGAGTGTGCCGTGCAGCCTCTCACCCTTGTCTACCACTGCCTGTATCCGGGATATACACGTCAAAGCAGGCTTGTCTGTGCTTAGCAAATGCCTGTGGTCCAGCCTGTGCAGGAAGAAAGCTGGATAACAAGGTGGTGTAGCGACTACTTGGGGCAGGAGAGGACGGGGAAAAGCAGCCATTGGAGGCACCTGGAAGGTCGGGGCAGGATGGAGGATGGAGCTAGAGGGGTGTCTAGGGGAGGGGGTACTAGTGAGATTGTGCCCTGTGTGGCCGTGCTTGCAGCCAGGGGTTGGTGAGCGAGAGGAAGAGTTGGATACCAGAGAAGTGCAGCCAGAGCCAGAGTGGGACAAATTCCCTGTGCCCTCACACCCTCACACCCTCGTGCCTCAACAGGCCACTGTGGGTGTCGTCTGGAAGTGTCCGTGGTTCTGGATCCAGACACCGCTTAGCTGGGTTGTCTGCTGGGATGGCACAGGCTGTGCCGGGAGTTGGAGCTGCCTTTCCATGCATGCAGAGGCTCGGTGGGACAGGGTCTGCCATCTTCACTGCTAGGGTCATCTGCCCTGGGGGAATCCCAGACGTCCCTGCCCATGCGGTCGCGTACATCTTTGGCCCAGCAGTGACAGCAAGGTTGAGCGACACCCCTCCCCACACAGGCCCATGGGGGACATGTTGGGATTCACCACACAGTCTGCAGCAGTGGGTCGGTGTGTGAGAGGGAGGAATTGGGGTCAGGGACCTGGTGATGGCTTGGGGTTTAATCTGTGGGGAATGGCAGCCACAGAAGACTCTTGAGCAGAGAGAGCGTGGGGATTCTCGCCTGCATTCCACTCCCCTTGCACACAGTGCACGCGGTTCTTAAGGGAGTTACTGTCTTTTGGTGAGGGCATGGCTGTCG
The DNA here is from genome assembly GCF_011064425.1 of Rattus rattus. Classification (NCBI taxonomy): domain Eukaryota; kingdom Metazoa; phylum Chordata; class Mammalia; order Rodentia; family Muridae; genus Rattus; species Rattus rattus. The sequence continues at coordinate 40,860,872 of NC_046169.1, forward strand.
GGGGGGGGGTTAGGATGGTGCCATTCGCCCTCAAGCCTTTCCTGGAGTTCCTGTGGAACCCAAGGGTAATTTGCCCCTGCATCTTGACATGTTCTGAAATAGTTGTTCAGATGTAAGCTCGGGGCTCTGGGCGGGTCAGAAATCAGGCCTGTGACTCCAGTGCTTGAGGGTCAGAGGGAGGGGGAGCCAGCCTGGGCTACGTGGATAGTTCTGTCTAGCCTGGGCTACATGAGATATTGTCTTTAAAACAAACAAACAAAAACCTGGTACTGTGTGCCTAGCTCTAGATTTATATTTTACAGGCTGGGTGTGGCTCAGTGGGAGGCACACACATCCCCTTATGTCCTAGGCCCTGGGTTCTATCCTCAGTATCGCAAGAAACAAACAAACAAACAAACAAAAACCCCTCAAAACTAAATTTGACTCTTCAGGCTTTTTGGGTGATTCCCTTTCTAGCTGCCCGAGCCTCTCTGGAGCCATCCGGAGACGGTGGTTGTTATTTAAAGAGACGGTATGTGGGGCTGGGTTTTTGTTCTTTTTTTTCTGCGAGGATGCAGCCCAGGGCTCTCATTTCAATGCAGGTTCTGGGGCAGCCCTGCTGCTCCTGTGTACCCCAGCTCCTCTCTGCACAGTTCTATGGCCGTGTGTGTGTGTGTGTGTGTGTGTGTGTGTGTGTGTGTGAGAGAGAGAGAGAGAGAGAGAGAGAGAGAGAGAGAGAGAGAGAGAGAGACCCGTGTTCCATTCTCCAGTCCCAAGAGTCTCCAGTCCTAAGAGTAATGGGGGAATGGGGGTGGGCCGGGTGCATGGGAGGCAGCTTCTGGAGACCAAGCAAGCCTTGGGACAGACCCTTCTCATCTGTGCCACCCCTTGAGTCACTCACTGGAAAACCCTGGTGAGGGGCACGTGCCCACAAGCAGCTCCTGCTGCCTAGCAACGGGAAGTCCTCAGTGGTGGGTGCTCTGTTGGAAGAGAGTATTTTACCCCTGTGTGCAGCCACTACTCAGGCACCCAGGAGGCAGCATGCACCACAGCACCCTCCCCCTGCCTGGGACCGGGCTGCCTGCTGGTCTGGCTTTGAAGTGGGTGTTTGGGGTCCACGAGGTCTGAGGTGAGCATAATGCCAACCTCCAAGGGACAGGACAGTCCATATGAAGTCTAGGACACCCTCCAAACACAAGTCGGGGGGCTACCATGGGTTTCTTTTCTTTTTCTTTAGAATGTATTCATTCATTCATTCATTAGAAGTTTTATACTCATTGTTGTGATCATACCCCAAATTGTCCGCTGTCCTAACACCCTTCGAATATTTCATTCCTCCCCCATGAAACCCCAACTTGTCTTCCTCCTGCCTTCATATTCTCGC